>NW_005054498.1:886064-886876 GCF_000277835.1 Geospiza fortis | reverse complement strand
TGAAGGTACACAGAAAAAAAAGAAAAAAAAATTGGATTTCCCTTTGCAAGTTCTCCCTCTCAGCCTGCCTTTGCCAGGATCTGCTGAGATTCAGCCTCTGAGTTTTTCTTGGGGAAGGCAGGGGGGAAGCATTTGTTTCCCAGTTCCAGATTTCCTCCTGCACTTACATGTTTGTCCATGAAAAAAAAAAAAGTCCTCTATTGTAAAACTTGTCAAATGAGACCACCCAAGTGGCCAGAGGGAGGGAATTGGGAAGGAGGAAGAAATGCCTTGAAAACCATTTTCTTTTTGATGGTTTAGAAAGGGAATTGAATGTTATTGTCTCACTTTAAATATGTTCTTTATGAGGAGGTCATGTAGCAGGCACATAATTTTCTAATTACAACCATGCAGATAACATGGAAACAAAATATATGGAGATTTTCCAAAACAGAGGACGCCTTTTCAAACAATATACTGTACAGCTCATCTTCCAAGGCCCAAAATAAAGCAGAGAGCCTTGCTCAGGAGGAACTAGATACACTTGTAAGCTGCTAATCACTTCCTTTTACCCACTGTTTTATTGTCAGCAGAAAACCTAAACTCAGTCAGCCACCAGATAATAACTGGAAAATGCTGTCTGAGCTTTGATGGAGGTTTCTGAGGATGTGCTGGTGCCATCCTGGAGGAGCCTCCCCAAACCCACTCACAGCAGAGGAGGAATTCATTCTCACTATAACCCCTCCAAAATCCAGAGAGCTTTCCCAGCAAAACTTGCATGAAGGGAATTGCAGGATCACATCCCATTAAACGGGCAGGAAATGAGGCTTAAG
>NW_005054498.1:856618-886009 GCF_000277835.1 Geospiza fortis | reverse complement strand
TCCAGGTGCAATCCCCTCCCTCCAGCTGCAGGACACCCCCAGCTTGGTGTCTCCCAGCTTCTCCCAGGGGTGCTGACATTTCTGGCTGCTCTGCTAAAGTGATTTCAGCTTTTATTATAGAAAAGAAAAGCTTAAATCAAGGGGGACTGGGCTGAGCAGGAGCGCTCCTGTCGAGGATGCTGCAGCGATGGCCCCGATGTCCCAGATGGAGCTGCACGGATTCAGTGGGTCAGGAACCCCTTTTTCTCCTGTTTTTTGTCCCTCTGGATTGGTTTCTTTTTGGATCCTTCATTTGCATGAAGGTTTAAGGCGCTTGATTGGCCCATTACGGTTCTATCCAAGGGGGTGGTGCACTTTACTGAGGTGTAATTTCTTACAACTCCCCTTTTAACCCTTTTTACAATGTAACAACCAAACTAACAGAACATGCTTAACAATTATCAACTATTTTACAACAGTTTCTAACCTGTTCTTAACAGCTCCAGCATCTTCCCAGCTAAATCAAGGTGTGGATGAGGAGGGGGTCACTGCCACTGTCATATTTTATGGAAAATCCCTTCGCCAGGATTTTTCTCCTGAGAAGCTGAGAAGCCTCAGAAAAGAAATGTAAACAGTAATTACCTGATTGCTTGGAATGTGGTCTGGAGGTTGCTTACCAACAGGTGCATCTTTGATTGGTTCCATGTGAATTGTTTTTAATTAATGACCAATCCCAGTCCAGCTGTGTCGGACTCTCTGGTCAGTCACGGGTTTTTTATTATAATTCTTTACTACTACTACTACTATTATTATTATTAATAATAATAATAAGAAGAATAATAGTAATTTTAAAACTCTCACGGGTTTTTATTATCATTCTTTTCTAGCCTTCTGATGTCTCCTTTTTCTTTCTTTAGTATAGTTTTAATACAGTATGATTTTAATACAATATATATCATAATATAATAAATCAGCCTTCTGAGAACTTGGGGTCAATTCTCATTTCTCATCTTGTCCTGGGGACCACAACAACATCACAATTAAGAACCACAACCACAATCAATAACCACAGGTCACAGCAGGAAACCCTGCACAGCCCCTTCCCACACACCTGGGCTGGAGTTTGTGCAGCAGCAGCCAGGGGTGGCTGCTTTTCCACCAGTTTTGTTGGGATTGACCTTCCCCACTGTCTCTCTGGTGTTTCTGGGGCAGAGAGGTGCCCGCCTGCCCTGGGACACCTGCAGGGCACAGCCACCAGCCTGGCTGGCAGGGCCAGGTGTGCCCTGGGCAGGATCCCATGGACATGTGCCCACTGCAGTGCCAATTCCTTCCTGGGGATGGAAAACTGTGGGGAAAGGGGGGCCCCAAAATGCCCTTCCTGGTCATCTCCACCTGCTGAGGATGGAGGAGGGATGAGGATGCATTTGGGTGCAAAATGGGCTCATGAATTATCTCTGGGGTTTTATCCCTTCCCACTAGAAAAAGCACCCTGTGAGTGCAGTGCTGATAATCCTGGGGTGAAAATCCATCTCTGGGAGGAACAGGCAGAGTCTCACCTCAGCAGCAGACCCTGAGAGCCAGGATGGAGCAGGGGAGCTGCTGACCAGCCCAGGATGGAGCAGGATGGAGCTGCTGACCAGCCCAGGATGGAGCTGCTGACCAGCCCAGGATGGAGCAGGGGAGCTGCTGACCAGCCCAGGATGGAGTTCCTGACCAGCCCGGGATGGAGCTGCTGACCAGCCCGGGGGCGGAGCTGCTGACCAGCCTGGGATGGAGCAGGGGAGCTGCTGACCAGCCTGGGATGGAGCAGGGGAGCTGCTGACCAGCCTGGGATGGAGCAGGGGAGCTGCTGACCAGCCCAGGATGGAGCAGGATGCAGCTGCTGACCAGCCCGGGATGGAGCTGCTGACCAGCCCAGGATGGAGTTCCTGACCAGCCCAGGATGGAGCTGCTGACCAGCCCGGTTCTGCAGCATCCCCAGGACATGGTGACACTGGGTTTGTCATTCACAGCTCTCCAGCACACATTTTCCCAGCAGACAAAACCCTTCGAGTGCCACTCTGGCTCCATGCAGCTGGATTTGACCATAATGAGTGATCAGGGTTTTGCAAAGAGGTAATTTCAATGTGTTTACACTGCCAGAACTCCCCCTGCTTTGTTTGCCCAAGATGCTGGGGATAAGGGGATGTGTCTCTGCTCTCTTTGGAGCTGAAGTCACACAGTAGCAGATAATTGAGTGGATCCCTTCTGGCCTGAACTGTCCTGCTTGCAACCCTGGAAAACAATAAATTAGCGCGGAGTGAAAGGGACGAGGGTGGCCTGGATTTCCAGCTCCCTACACTGGAAAAAAATCTCATTTTGGGAGATGCCTCTCAGTTTCTTTACTCTGTAAAAAGCAAATCCATCCTTCTCCTTCCCCACATCTCTTCCTGATGCTCAGGACTGCAAATTTAATACACACAACAGTTGAAGCAACTGGGGACCAAGTTCATAATAACCCTTTATGGCCTGTAGTAACCAACCTGCCTGGAGCAACCAATACCCCAAGGCTCTTGCTGGTTCCAGTTACAGCCCTGAGTAAAGTCCAAGCAACCTGAGTTTCCCTGTGGCCTTTTATTTTCTTTAGGAATTGACAACAGGAATATGATTTCATAGGTTTGATCTAGGATGAAAAATTAAAAAAAAAAAAAACCAACAAAAAAAACCCAAAAAACCAACCAAACAAAAAACCAAACAAAAACAAAAAAAAAAACCAAACAAAAAACCCACAAAAAACCCCCCAAAAACCAAAAAACAACAAATAAACAAAAAAAAGCGACCCACACTGAATGAAGCCCTGACTAAAGTCCAAGCAACCTGAGTTTCCTTGTGGCCTTTTCTTTATTTTAGAAATTTACACCAGGAATATGATTTCATAGGTTTGATCCAGGATGAAAAATAAATAAAATAAAAAAACAAAAAAAAAAAAAACAAAAAAAAAAACCCACACTGATTGAAGCCCTGAGTAAAGTCCAAGCAACCTGAGTTTCCTTGTGGCCTTTCCTTTTCTTTAGAAATTTTCACCAGGAATATGATTTCTTAAGTTTGCTCCAGGATGAAAAATTTAAAAAACAAAAAAAAACAAATGAACAAACGAAAAAAAAAAGGGAAAGAAAAAACCCCCAAATCACACTGAGTGAAGTAAAAGGAGCCCACGTGGAATAAGGAAATAAAAAGAGCAGCAAAGGACAGGGGGGAAAGGCAGGAGTGACCCCAAAGCAAACCACTCCTTTTGTTTCATTGTTTTCTGTCCCAGCCTGCCCAGCAAGAAATGTCCCTTTTGAAAGGAGCAGGGCTGGAATTCACACCTGGGAGCTGGACCTGCTGCTCCTGCCTTGGGGAAGGCCACAAAGGCCGAGTCAGCTCGGATCAGTGTCACTGCAGAGGGGCAAGAAAGGGACCTGAGCCCTTCCCTTTCCACTGCACTGCCCCAGAAGAAAGCTGTGTTTGTTCGAGGTGGGCTGGATGGGATTTGGGGGGAGTGGTTTCTTTGTTTCGGGGTTTTGGGTTCTTTTGTGGCTTTTTTGTGTTTTGGGGGATTTTGTTTCTGTTGTGGTTTTTGTTTGTTTTTGTTTTGGGTTTTGTTCCGTTTTTTTTTTTTTAAGTATCCACTTTGTATCTATTTCTATCCCCAAAAGGGGGAGGAATTCTGCAAATCCACATGAAAGCTTCCCTGGGAAGCAGCGAGGAGCTGTGCTGGGAGTGGGGGCTCAGCCTCTTTGGGCAGGAGCACAACCCACCAGGATGCTCCAGCAAACCCCATTCCCAAAAATCAGCTCCACCATCTCACAGGGGCTCAGCTGCTCCTGACCCAGCCCCGATCCCTCACAGACACCACCAACCCTGGGGGCTGCAACCTGCCTAACTGGGCGTGGAACCATGCCTGATGCTCCATTTGACATTTCACTGCCCTTTTGGGGCTCAGTCCTGGTCCCCATCCCAAGCTCAGAGCCAGGCACACAGAGAAAACAGGTGATTTTCACACAGGTGATTTTCAGGGATCCACAAAGCTGGAGCCCCTCAAGGGTGAATTATCAGGTGCACCCCACGCAGGATGTGTCTCAGGATCCATCATTTCCTCCTGATCCTGTACAGAAAACAACAATTCCCCCCCAAATCCCATTCAGAGGCACTTTGAGTGAAGTCATGGTCCCAGCCCTCATCAGCTGCAGGAATTCATGACCCATCCATGCTGTAATGCCTGTCCTTAGACCATTTGAGGCCCAGCATCTTCCTCATTCTGCAGATTTCCTTCCACCACGAGCAATTCTAATGAGGTCAAAAATTATTTTCCTTCCTTTGCTCTAATCTCCTCGAAGAACAAAAAGAAGTATGAAAAGAAAACACAATATTTATTGTAAATCAGTGACTTCTGCATTAAAATGATCAAAGTGTGTTTGCTGCACACTTGAAGTTCAGATGCAAAGGGATTTCCAACTTAAATAAATAAAAGATTGTTTTTCTGTAATGCAAATTGTGAGGCACAGAGTCGTCAGACACGCTCTGCACAAGGCCTGGCCCGCTCCTGCACCCCACATATTTTGCATGGATGATGCTCTTCATCTTTTCAAAAGCTCCACCACTCCACCAGGGCATGCTAATGCGAGCCAAGGGGGGAACTGGACTCTACTTGATGTCTGATTACAATGTGCAGCTTAATAATATAATTTCTCAGCTCAGATATTGATCCTTGGGAGCGAAGCAGTGTTGGGAATAGAGCAGAGCAGGGGGTGGAGAAATCTCTGCTGCCTGTTTTCTCATCTAACAACTCCCCAAAGAGACAGAGCCTTGCCTATCCCACATAGCCAGGCATGACAAGAGATCAAAACCCGCTGGGGACACGCTCGGTGCCTTTCAGGTAACTTATACTATTATTAATGATCATAAAAGAAGCTATCAACGTATTTTACATTCCTTTCATCTGGCAAGCCTGTGAGCACGTTTGTTAATTGAGGAAGCCTCACTTTTCTGCAAGGTAGACTTTAATATTTCTTCACTACAAGCAGGAAGCAGCAGCACGGGGGTGGCTCTGCTCCCAGGCAGGCACAGCAGAGCCACCACAGGGTGACATCAGCTCCTGGAGCAGGGACGGGGACTGTCCTGCCCCCCAAATCAGGGACAGCACCCTGCCCTGTGCCCCAAAACCCAGGCAAGAGAGCACAGCTGAACCCAGCCTGCTCAGGTGCCAGGCTGGGCTGGGGAGAGCTGAACAGTGCTGCTGGAATTTGGAAAATAATCCATATTCCTGAATAAAAGAGTGTCGGAGCATCAGGGAGTGGGACGGTCAGCTGCCAGCCACAGCTGGAGCAGGAATGAGAGAAGAGAGGGGGAGAGAGGATGAGAGAGAGAGAGAGGATGAGAGGGTAAGAGGGTAAGGGAGTAAAAAAGGGCGAGAGTAAGAGGGGTAAGAGAGCAAAAGCATAAGAGAGCGAGGTTCCCGTTACAATACAGTAAATCTTCTTCTGTGTTGAATATTCTTATTCTCACTAACCAATCTAGTACAAGATACAAATCCTACAGCATTTACATACAGCCTATAAGAATCATTACATTACCACACTGTGTTACATTTTAAACCCTAAAAACTCCTCTTTGGGCCCCTTCTGCCAAGCTGTAGGGTCTCTGACCCTTGGAGCTGTCTGCAAGCAGAGGGTGTTGTTCCATCAAAAGGGGATCGCCTTCAGCCGGCCACACCATTGTTTTCCAGTTGTTCAGTAACTGAGGGATCTCAAGGCTTGCTTTCATTTCAATCTCCCTTAGAGTTTCCATATTCTCAAAACCTTTTGCCAGGCAATCATATTGATAAGGCTTTCCTGTTTCATCTTGCCCAACAAAAGAGTCCTTGTGCCACCTGGCAGGTCACCCTGCTGCACAGCCAGCAGCCGATGCACAGGGGTGCAGCTCCCCAGGGCTGTTCACTTCTCAAGGACAGCCAGCCACAGCTGGGAATGTTTCCCACGTGGCAGTGGCACTCCAGACAAGGTGATGTTTCCCCCTTTGTGTGTTTTCAGAAGTTGTTCTGGTTAACCCCAGGACCAACACAGCTACTTGTGTGTCAGGAACATTCACTCATCTCCAGGAGACATCTGGACCCTGGAATCACCAGGGAAAATCCCCACTGGAGATTAGGGACATTCACAAATCCGTGTGTCCGAGGGCAGGAAGGGGATTAGAGCATCAAAGTGAATAATTAGGGCAGATTCTGGAAGAAGAGCAGCTCCAATTCAAGGGATGTGAAAATGGAAGTTGAACCTGAAATATTTGAGGAGCAGCATATGTTTGGCTGTGTGTGAATGAGCACTCCTGCTAAGTGTGGGAGGAAAAATGTGTGCTGAAGTGTTTGCAGAATGCAGAACTAAATCTAAAACTGGTGGGTTGAAATCTGAGGGGAGTAAGTTCACTCACCCTGCACAGCTTCAAGTGAACCAGTGAACCAAGATCCACCAAGAAAAGGCAAAGTTCAGCCACAGCACAGCTCAAGCTCACTTGTACAAGCCCAAACTTTGTCAGAACCACACCAGGCTTTTAGTTCCTTGCCAAAACCAGGAGAAGGCCAGCACAGCTCCAGGCCCTGGCCAAGGAACACTCTGCAGAGCCTGGATCCAGACTAAAACTCCTCCAGATTTCAGGATCCCTCTGTGGTTCAGAGCTCCACAGCAGCCCTGCACTGACCTGCACAGGCTGTGACAGCCTCGAGGTGTGTTGTGTGCTCCCTTTTTAGGGGACCACCTCAAGCTGAGCATTTTTAAGTCAGCTACAGCATCACCTGCTGAGTTCCAGCTGGCAGGATCAGCATGGACTCGGCTCAGCAGGATGCTGTTTGTTTAGCTGGAAGTCCAGAAAACATCTTCTACTTATGCATCTGGGTAAACGGCCGTATTAAAGTTTAATTTTTCTCAAACAGAACAAAAATAGACACTCATACACAAATTAGCCATTGCTTTATGTATATTGTGTACCTTGTAATTAGCAGGTAATATTCACTCTTTAATTTAAGAAAAAAAAAATTGTTATGCTAAATAGGAGGATTTTTGCTTAATTACAAGCTAATCCAATTTCCTCAGAAGATGTGATATTTTCTTATCTCCCCAAATGGAAAAGGCACATTTCAACGGGGGTTATGCTTGTGTTCCATCCCATGCCATACAGATTCCAAGGGATCTCCATTTTCTGTGGGGCAGAGGAGGACAAGATCCAAATCCTGCCAGCTCCTTGGCTTGGCCATTTGTGTCCCTTAAGGTCCCCTCTGAGCCACCCGAGGTTGGCATCCTCAGTCCAGGCACAGACAGGGAGTCCAGGCAGCCAAAGAGGATTTTCATGGACACCTCGACAACACTTTAAGGTTAAATAAACATCCTACTCAACGTCCTTTATTGCTCCAAAGCCACTGGGAATTCTAACTAAACCTGACAAAGTGAGGCTGGGAGTGCTGAGATGCCAAATAATGGATGAGAGGAAGCCAGGCCCGGAGAAGCCAAGCAACAAACCCCGAGCAGGATCAGCAGAGGGGCTGAAAACAACGCCCAGCCCCGGCTGCCACCGCTGGACTCGGTGGCTTTTGTGTTTCTCTTTCCATTATGCATACCCTTCCCTTTTCCCTTAATGATTTAGTGATGTTTGTTCCCTCACACTGCGTGCAGACCTTGCAGATCAAAATAGCCAGTCATCTAAAAAAAATTCCTTCTCCTTTGTTCTTCAAAGAAACCAAATAATCTCAATCCTTTGAGAGAACTCAAAGGGTGAAGGCAAAGCATCAGGACTGATGAGAACAATAGCAGAGCATCCCCCGACGGACCAGCATCTCCAGTGCTGTGTGGTTATTAAAAAAAAAAAATCATAATTCCTTCTAGTGAAAATTCTTGGGTCAATTACTTGTTGCCACAGGGAGATTTCCTTGGAATTTTATTGTTATTATCAGCGTTGGGTGATTATCTGTAGCAAAACAAAGGTGAATTTTGATGTGAGGAGATGCAAGGTTTAGTAAATCTTAACAGAAAGTAGAAGGGGGTGGAGTGATGGCAGATCAAAGTCTCTGCGATTCCTGTAAGGTTTTGGAGCCAGTGCTGGACATTCACTGCTGCTTTCAGGGGTCTGAAGTGTTTTTTCATTACTTTGGAAGGTTAAACAGAGGGAAAAGAGCAATTTGCCATATAACCACAGCATTTAATGACAGTGCAGGGTCTCAGTGCCCATTCCTCACTCCTGGAGGTGGGAAAGGAAAACCCTTCAGTCCCCAGGGGACATGAAAATCAGAGTTTTCCAAAGCACACCCCAGAGTGTCATTTTGGGAAGGACACACATCTCTCTGGGCTCAGGACCCCATTTCAAACCATCCCTTTCCTCCAGTTTGGCTTTTGCCCAGCACATTTTGGATCCCATCACCCTCCAGTGATGGGAGAGGCTGTGCCCACACCTCAGGCCTCAGCTCCAGCTCCCAGAAAAACAGGAACAAATGCAAAGTGAAGTGGGAGATGCGCCTGCACATCGATTCCCCCTCAACAGAAAGAGCCTTTTGGATCCAAATACAAACCACCTAATAATTAATTCCCTTTTCCTACAGGTTTGCACACAGGGAGCAGCTTCCTCCAGGATGTGGCAGGGGCAGAGGCTGATTTGCTTTTTCTTTGTGACCAAAGGCAAAAGGAAATGTCAGAGAGGGACAAGGCTGAAGCACTTCCCATACACTGGACTGGTGCCTTCCTTTGACAGAAGTAGAACAGTAATTCCAGTTGTCTTTAAAAAAATGAAAAATAATATAAAACCACAGTATCTTCCCCCCTCTGGTGTGAACTGCTGTGGATTTTCTGAATTGCTGTGGGTTTCCCAATAAGCTGCAGCAGAAATGCTCCAGTTCACACCTGGGATCTGCATGGAGGGCAATGCCTGGACTCAAAGCATTTCTGACAACCCCACTGAAGGGTTTGAGGGTCCCAACGCCCCTGTTCTGATGAACAACCAGCTCTGTTCAGCTCCTCTCCTGGGGCAGCTCCCCAGCACTGCCCAGCACACACAGAGAGGGACAATTTGTGTTTGCCCCACACAGGAGTTTGGGGTTTGCTCTGTTGGTGCTGCCACCACGCAGGACTAACACTTTTCCCAGTAACTCCATCCTAATCCCCCACTCCTGCTCAGAGCAGAATTTACACATCTGAGTGACATCCCAGGGGATCCTGGGGTGCCTGCAGTTACTCACAGAAGCAGAGGCACTGCCATGGCAAGCTGGAAGAAAGAATGGCTCCCACTGAACTGGCTGCCTGGAGAGAATTAATCCAGTAAATGCATGTTCTGGAAAAGATACCCTGGGATATGAGAGAGGAAATGCTACCTGGGTATCCAACAGGAGGCTGAAATGTGTCTATCAAGCCAGTGCTCTTTGATCACCAGCAGTCACTGGTCATTTACACATCACAGGAGGATGCTCAACTCCACAAGGTGCAGTCAGCCCAAAAGGAAGGAGGATCAGCTGAGTATTTGTGTCTTACAGATTAAATTTGTGATTAAATAAATAGCAAAAAACAGCCCAGTCAGCCTCCCAAGGGCAGCAGCACCTTACACTCAGACAGCTCACAGATTTTACATAACCTTCAGCCCCACTGCTCACCAGAGCTGTTTTCATCCCTCATGTCAGAGGGATGTCCCCCCAGTTCCTCTTCCAAACCCATCCTGCAGGATCTCTCCTGTGCTGTTTAGAGCAGGACAGACCTCTGGAGACACATTTTGGGTCTAGGGACAGTATCCTCACCATTCAGCTCATATTTCATCACATTTCAGCAGCCAGGATCTCTCCTGTGCTGTTTACAGCAGGACAGAGACACAATCTGGGTCTAGGGACAGTATCCTCACCATTCAACCCACATTTCTGCAGCCAGGATTTCTCCTGTGCTATATACAGCTGGACAGAGCTGTGGAGACACATTTTGGGTCTAGGGATGGTATCCTCACCATTCAGCCCACATTTCACCACATTTCTGCAGCCAGCATCTCTCCTGTGCTGTTTACAGCAGGACAGAGACACAATCTGGGTCTAGGGACAGTATCCTCACCATTCAACCCACATTTCTGCAGCCAGGATTTCTCCTGTGCTATATACAGCTGGACAGACCTGTGGAGACACATTTTGGGTCTAGGGATGGTATCCTCACCACTCAGCCCACATTCTGCAGCACAAGCACCTGCAGCTCACAGACCAGGACCTAGACTGGGGCTGTGGGGAGGAGAAGCTTTTCTACCCTTCCCCAGTGCCAGGACAGCCAGGGAAGGGTGTGAAACACAGATTTGCTTTGCTTACACACCCAGAGCTCAGTGCCATGGGAGGGATTTTTAGAGTGTGTGGTTAAAGCCACCCTCAGAGCAACATAATGTAAGGTTCACTCGAGGAGCAGGTGACTCAGAGGAGGGCAGAGCCCTCGGGCTGCTCTTGAACCAGTGCCTGGCGCAGAACCATGGGACAGGCTGGGCTGAGAGGGACCTTGAGAGGTCATTTAGTCCCATGGCAGGGACACCTTCCATTGTCCCAGGTGCTCCCAGCCCCATCCAGCCTGGCCTTGGGCACTGCCAGGGATCCAGGGGCAGCCACAGCTGCTCTGGGCACCTGTGCCAGGGCCTGCCCACCCTGCCAGGGAAGGATTTCTCCCCAAAATCCCATCCACACCTACTCTCTGTCAGTCTGAAACCGTTCCCCTTGTCCTGTCTCCTGTCCAAAACCCCTCCTCATCTCTCTCAGAGCCCCTTTAGGTGTTGGGAAATGCCCAGTACAAAATCCTGGGTTCTCTTGGATCCTTGCAAGTCCAAAGCTCAGCTGAGCTATTCCCAAAACTTTTGCTCAAGTTTTCAACCCTCTTGAGCAAACCTGGTCCCAGTTTTGAGTTGATTTGAACTCCTTTTGAGCCGATTTATAGTTCAGCATTCAACAACAACAACAACAACAACAACAACAACAACAACAACAACAACAACAACAACTGTTCTTTAAAATGGCAACTTTGGCCATAATTTATGTGAGGCCAGATGGAACTTGTTGTTTTCAATTAAGTTTCAGCTGGATTTTGTAATTTTAGGGTTTTTTTTTGTTCAGACCAGAACATGAAAGAAGGAATGGAAAGCATCAATTAATTCACATCAAACTTAATGGGAGGGTAGTGATACAAATGTCTGGGAGCAGAGCAGTGTCCTTCCAGGTACACCCAGCTGCAAATGGAAGACAACACTCCCTGGATTTCTCTCCCAACACCAGACCTGACTCTGTGGTCCCTTGGATCAAGTGTGCCATACACAATGCTGCATCCAAGACATTTTAACACCATCTTGTAGCTACTTTCCTTGAGATCCTGGTATTTTAATAGCCAGGATTAGCTCACAGCAAAAGCTGAACCTTTGACATTTCTTCCTCGCAAGCAACTCACAAATTGATGCTAATATTTGGCTGTGCTCAGCAGAGACCCAGTCAATACTCACAAAACTCCCTCCTCCCCGAGGTTCCAAGGCTGGGTATTTTGGTTTGTTTTCCTTTTTTTTTTCTTTTTTTTTTTTTTTTAACAGGGGGGAATATCTGGAACCTTTTAATGGATTAAAAAATAAGTTGCAGTTGATCATTTGTTTGCGAGACAGAAAAGGCTTCAAAGATGCGCAAGCGGATTAGGCGGGAGCGGCGGGAGGATTCGCGAGCTGATCCAGGCCACCAGGCAGGAAGCATCTCAAATGACTTGTTCCTTTGTGCCCGCTTCAAAGCACCCCCGAATGACTGGCAGCCCCTCTCCGGGGACCCCGAGGTGGCAGCAGTGACAGTGCCAGCAGCGAGGTGTGTGTGCTCTGGGGAGAAAGAAGGGAGTTTGCTTCCCTGCTCGCTCCGCTGTGCAGTGCCTGCAGTTTATGTGCCAAAATGGGTTTTACAGCCATAACCTTCCCCTCGTGCTGTTTTCCTGCCTTGCTGTTATTTCTTTGTCTTCTCATCCCTGTTTTATCTTCTCTTTTTTTGGGCTGGAAAAAGGAAGAGTCTGTGTGTCGGAGCCTGCAGCCTGACCGAGTGTCCCCTCTTGTCCCTGCCCTGTGCCAAGGCTGCTGAGCCAAGGAATGCCATCCCAGAGGGGCCAGGGGCGCCTGCTGCTGAGGGAGGGGGCAGCTGAGGGTCACCTGCAGGATTTATGGCCCACTAAAGACAATGGGAAGAACATCGCTGACAGAACTGGGCTGTGCATGAAGCCTTGGGCTGGCCCATGCAGGAAAATCTGAGTAAAGAGTTGGAAGCGACAATTACGAGTTGTAAAATTGCAGCTGGACCCATGATTGCTCCCTTTTTCTATTTTTTACTCTTATTCTGAAGATTCTGGGGGTAAAAAGGAGCTGTCTGCAGCACCAGTCCTCCAAAGCTGGGTGAGGATGAGCAGTAGTGAAGGTGTGGGATGGTTCCCAATTGCAGCTGCCCAGGAGCAGCCCAAGGGGGCTGTGGCCCAGGAAAGGGTCCTGCCACCTCCTGCCTCAGTGCTCTGACTCTCTGGGAGTTGGCAATTCAAAACCTGAAGGGATGTCAAACTTCCCATCATTAGAATTTTCCCAAACACATCACATCCCTGGAAATATTCAAGGTCAGGCTGGATGGGACTCTGGGCAACCTGTTCTAGTGGAAGATGTCCCTGCACATGGTACAGGGGTGCAACAAATGATCTTTAAGGTCCACCCCAACCCAAACCAGTCTGTAATTCTGTGAAACTTTTACTCAAAGGCTGCCAAGGAAAAGATGGACCACAGGGCAAGAGGCAGAGAGCTCAGCAGATCCTGGAGGCCAAGGATTAAGCCCATTGATCTTTGCAGAAAGGCTGCAGGAGATGAAGGCTGCCCACATTAATTCCAGGCAGACACACAAGCAGCAGCCACATGCACCATGTGGCAGCAAAACCTCCAGAGTTCATGGCAAAGGATGGCAAGGATTTAAGGGAGTAAACTGTGAAATTAGTTGGGAAAACTCTGCATAAAGGGAGGAGAAATATTGCATATTCACGTGTGGGATCATTATATTACAGAGATTTTCAACACCATCTCATAAGGAACACTGAAAAAGACCTTACCAGAGACTAAAAAAAAAAATCCTACACCTCTTAACATCCTGCACTTTTAACCAAAGGCTTAACTTGCACAGAGAGCAATGCTTTTCATATTTAAATCCCATCAGCACGATGGCAGGCCAGGAGGAAATGTATCCAGGCTTTGGAGCCCAGCTCTGAAGGGGGAACACATGAAAATGGGGTCAGCTGGGAAAAGAGGCTGACAGACATCCCAGGGTGGCCACCAGTTCAGCGTCTGGCTGCGAAAGGCAGAAGTCACTCTGCTTTACTGAGTCTCCTTCATCCTGACCTGGTGCTCCTGATGCTCCATGAAAGAGCAGGAGCTGCTCCCTCACCCCCAGGAGAGCCAGACCCCGAGCCCTGGGCTCTCAGATGGTTTGTGGCACAGCTGGGTGCAGCTGCAAAACTCATGGGAGGTCCTGGAGGGCTGGGAATGGTGTCTCCTGTGCATCCCAAGGGATTTCTGCCTCAGACAGGGAACACCAGGGGGCTGTGGTCCCAGTGCCTGCCCCTCCTGCTGCCCTGCTGAAGGAGCCCAAGCAAAGCCAGCACGGGAGCCAGCAGGTCCCTGTGCCTGCCCCTCTTGGATCCCTGCTCCCAGTGCTCTCCTGTGTTTTGGCACTCCATCCCTGCTCCTCTTGAATCCTTATCCCAGTGTTTTCTCCTGTGTTTTGGCACTCCATCCCTGCCTGGATCCCTGCTCCCAATGCTCTCCTGTATTTTGGCACTTCATCCTTGCTCCTCTTGAATTTTTATCCCAAATGCTTTCCTGTATTTTGGCAGTCCATCCCTGCCCCTCCTGGATCCTTATCCCAGTGCTCTCTCCTGTATTTTGGCACTTCATCCCTGCTTGGATCCCTGCTCCCAGTGCTCTCCTGTGTTTTGGCACTCCATCCCTGCCCCTCTTGGATTTTTATCCCAGTGCTCTCTCCTGTATTTTGGCACTCCATCCCTGCTCCTCTTGGATTTTTATCCCAATGCTCTCTCCTGCATTTTGGCACTCCATCCCTGCCCCTCTTGGATTTTTATCCCAGTGCTCTCTCCTGTATTTTGGCACTCCAGCACACAAGCAGCTTCCAGCTACTGGAGCTGTGGCTGCTTTCATTTGCTGCCAGAGAAAACTCTGAGCCCACAGCCCTGACCAAGCATCAGGCCTGCAGCTCCCAGCCCTCAGAGGCCTTTCAAAGCAGCTTTTTCTTTTGAGTTTGGGGGAAACCACTGGCTTTGGCGAGATCTGCTGCTTCCCTTTGGCTCTGGGGTGTTTCCTCACGTGTGCACACCCCCTCTGCTCGTGCAGATGGACTCACAAGCCACCCTCAAGGGAGGGTGGAAACACCACAAGTCACAACTCAAGGGAGTTGGGAAAGGGCTGTCCCACCCCCAGCCCTGCTTTGGGGCCCTCCTCAGCAGATTTATCACAGCCAGGAGGATTTATCCTCAGCACATTTATCCTCAGCAGATTTATCACAGCCAGGAGGATGGCCAGGCTGGGGATGGACACAGGTCTGGTCAGTTCTCCCACACAGACTGACACACACCTCCTCCCCCAGCCAGGGGACCTGTCTCTGACATGTCTCCAAAGCTCACCTTTCCTAACAAGGCTAAAGTGATGGCATCTTAATTAGATGGGAAAAGTACATCAAGCTCATTAACTAATTATGAGGGAAAGTCCCTGCAGCAGATGCCTGGATTGCCTAAAGTACTGCTTACTCTTAACTGCTAACTTTGAAAAGGATTCTGCTATTAAAGCATTATTTTGTTCCAAAAGCACAACAAAGTCATTTATTTTTTATCGTGCCTCTCCAAACTAATCCCTTACAAAGCTTTGTGTGGGAGAGGGGCTGGGGGCACGGGAAATCATCCTCAGAGATTGCTGGGACCCTCCCCAGGGGCACCAGCTGCCTTTGGAGGGACAATCCTGTGCCTGACACTTCAGCTGCCTTCAACTGGTGCCCCTACAGCCCTGTCAGGAGCAAAATATTAAATGACCAGAGGGGTGAGGGCTGGACTTATCAAGCAGCCAAGAATGAACTCAGCCAAGAACCTCCCTGTGATCAGCAGGAGACTGTCCTCCTTTCCTTTCTACTGGGAGCTGATAAAGCAGGAGAAGGAGATGGATCTTGTGGTTACTCCTCCTTGCACCAGATAAGGACATGAACCAGAAATGCCATTTCCATCTCTGAGCACCCATCCCTGCTCCTGCAGCAGCTGGGAGGCACTGCTGGGGTGCTGGGCTGCACTTAGAGATGGGATTTTGGGGAGAAATTCTTCCCTGGAGGGTGGGCAGGCCCTGGCACAGGTGCCCAGAGCAGCTGTGGCTGCCCCTGGATCCCTGGCAGTGCCCAAGGCCAGGCTGGACAAGGCTTGGAGACACCTAGGATAGTGGAGGGTGTCCCTGCCCATGGATCTTTAAGGTCCCCTCCATCCCAAACCCTTCATCCCAATAACATTTCTTCCCCACTAACTCCCCATGAGAACCAAAGAAATTTCAGAGAACTGCAAAAAGGGACACAAATCTTGCAACAGCCCAACCCAAGCTTCCCAAAGCCTGAGGAGTCCCAAATTCTCCCTGGGGAGCAGCAGCTGGAGCTCACCAGCACCCCTTGGGAAGGAGGCAGTGCCCTCCATGACCACCCCCACACAGAGGAGCTCTCCAGGCGTCTGCTCCCCAAACTACAGACAGCAAACCCTAAATATCTTCCCTCCTCCCCTCTGGAGGCTGAAGGAATGCCTCAAAACATTTCTAATTGTGCAATCTCAGCTGTCACACGACCTCAGCAACAGAACGTGGCCAGCTTCAGAGGAAATTCTTTGCCTAAACCGATCATTAACTCTCCCCCACACCCCCGACCCATTTTAAACAAACAAACAAACAAATCAAAGAGCCTACAGCCCCGTAAGGGTGTTGCTGTTGTTTTCCTTTCCCTGGAAAGCCTGAGGATTTTCTGGTCAGGGGAGCCCAGGTCTCTGAGGGTGCTGTGGAAGCCACCCTGGCCCGTCCCTGCTCTCCCCTCAGGGAGCATTGTCAGCCTGCAGAGCCATAAATCCCTGCAGGACAGGAACCTGGGGAGCAAAGCCATGGAACTCAAACAGGCCCAAAGCAAAGGAGTCCCTTTAGTGCGAGGGTGGTCTGTGTAAAGTTAGGAGACACCTGCTAGCAAGCCCTGAGACACAAGCATCTGTGTAAACTTGCCCCCTCCCTGCGCCCGCAGCCCTTAGAAGGTGTTGAATGAAGCAGTTTTCATGAAAAAGGCTCTGTTTGGGGCAGCTCTGAGGCTCCCGTGCACCTCAGCAAACAGAGGCAGGGCTGTGCAGCCCTGGGATGGATTACCAGGGAGCACAGGGAGGGTTATTAATCCTGGTGACACGCTGATCTGGGGTTTGGGCTGGGTGTTGGGGTGATAAGAGCCTGCTCTGTGCACGGGGCTGGGGCAGCAGAACAAAACCCAGGGGATCCGGGGAAACCAGAGAGTCAGGGGGGAGCCCCAGTGAGCAGATCCTGAGGGCTCAGAGCTTGGGGGGCTCAGCCTCACATCCCTGCACATCCCTGGGCCAGGAGTGGGTTGGCAGCACAGATTTTTGCCATCCCAGCTGTGGTCCTTCACCCCCTCGGATCAGCAGCCAGCAGGATTTGAGCACTGATTTATTTTTAATTGGGAAGCAAAAGCTAAACAGTGAACCCTCTATACACAAGGCCATCACACCTTCTTATGAATTAAACAGTGGAAATGCTTGAGCGCTGGCAAAGCTGAAATCTGGAAATACCAATATTTCACCAAAGAGGTTTTTAATATGCAGAAGTGTCATACACATTGCTCTGAAGTTCCTAGCTGTAGGTGAAATCTTCTCATCATCAACTCTCAATATAATATGTGCTTATCTTAAAGGACATTTACTTTCCTGTGCTTACGGCCTGTATTTGAATTGTCAAATGACACTTTGCTGAAATTATTAAAACCTAGAGGTCACAGGGAGCCCGACTTGAAAGCAGGAACACACATTCTTTGGTCTGAGCAAAAGTGCATATTTGGAATTTTAAATGCAAATTTTTTTTTGGAGGAAGAATCGCTTTTCTGGCAGCCAAGCACAGATGGAACATTTGAAAGAAGGTTCTTGCTTTAATTTTTGACAAGTGCTGTGAATAGACACCGGCTCTGCTGGGAGAGGGGAGCCTGGTGGGGGTGAGTGGGGGTCCCAGCCTCACCCAGCCCTCTCTGGTGGGTGATTTACAGCAGGTCAGAGCACACCAGACTGCAGCTGAGCTGGCAGCTCGGTGCCTGGGGGAGGGAGGCACGACAGGGAGGGCTCTGAGGGCACTGGGTGCTGTCCCCCCCCAGCCGCCAACCTCTGGCTCTTGTCCCTACCCCAGCAGAGAGCAAGGCTCTGGCTGCTGGGGTGCTCAGGCTCTGGATTCTGGGATCCCCAGGATCTGGATTTTGGGATATCCAGACTCTGGGATATCCAGGTTCTAGATTCTGGGATACTCAGGCTCTGGATTCTGGGGTACCCAGGCTCTGGATTTTGGGGTACACAGGCTCTGGGATATCCAGGCTCTGGATTCTGGGATACCCAGGCTCTGGATTCTGGGGTACCCAGGCTCTGGCTGCTGGGATACCCAGGCTCTGGATTCTGGATTCTGGGATATCCAGGCTCTGGGTTTTGGATAGCCAGGCTCTGGATTTTGGGATACCCAGGCCCTGGGATATCCAGACTCTGGATTTTGGATAGCCAGGCTCTGGATTTTGGGATACCCAAGCTCTGGATTCTGGGCTCTGGACTCTGGATTCTGGGATATCCAGGCTGTGGATTCTGGGGTACCCAGGCTCTGGATTCTGGGGTACCCAGGCTCTGGCTGCTGGGATCCCCAGGCTCTGGACTCTGGATTCTGGGATATCCAGGCTGTGGATTCTGGGGTACCCAGGCTCTGGATTCTGGGATAGGCAGGCTCTGGATTTTGGGATACCCAGGCTGTGGATTTGAGACACCCAGGCTCTGGATTTTGGGATAGCCAGGCTTTGGGATATCCAGGCTCTGGGTTTTGGATAGCCAGGCTCTGGATTTTGGGATACCCAGGCCCTGGGATATCCAGACTCTGGATTTTGGATAGCCAGGCTCTGGATTTTGGGATACCCAAGCTCTGGCTGCTGGGATCCCTGCACAGTTCAGGCTGAAGGAAGGCAGGGCAGTGTCTGGCTGATATACCCTGACTCCAGGAATGTTTTCTCTCTGAGAGATAAGGCTTATCTGTTCCCCTTGCTCCTACTTCCTTTTAGGGTGCTCAGTGAACAGATAGGAAGGGGAAGTAAAGATGTTCAACGTCTCTCTCAAAAAAATCCCCCAGTCAAGCACCTCACGTGTTTTGCAGATTAGCCACAACCTCCCTGTTGTGTTGAGGCTCTCCTCAGGATGGGCCATGGTGCATTCCAGGACATGCCTCCCTGTGAGCCCAGACCATGCCAAAAATACTCAGGCAAAGAGCAGGGAAGTGGCAGCTTGAGAGGGGAAGAGAAGGCACCGTGCCCAGGGGCAGAGCCAGGTGGGTGCCCCTGTGGGGAGCTCATCCTGCCTGAGCTGTGAGGATCTGGAAACAAAATCCCCCGGGGCTTTGTAGGGCAGAGCTTTCCTGACACCTCTCAGCTGCCCCTGGGCTGCTTTTTGGTCCATATTGCACCAAAGCTTCAGAAAATGTTTTTATTCTGCAAAGCTGCAGGGAAGAAGAGGAGCAGTGACACAGGGATGATCCTGCCCCTCCACCAGCCTCCTGCCCATCCTGGAGCTCCCTTTGCACTGGGGGAACACTGAGGGGGGAAAAGATTCCACAGGGCAGCCCATGGAGCTCCCTTTGCACTGGGGGAACATTGGGGTGGGAAAAGCTTCCACAGGGCAGCCCATGGAGCTCCCTTTGCACTGGGGGAACATTGGGTGGGAAAAGCTTCCACAGGGCAGCCCATGCAGGGCTTGGTCTGTGGTCACCATCTGTGAGCAGCAAGGCCAAACCAGCAGGAGCCAGCAGCCCCCTAAGCCTGAAGTGCCTCCCTGCCTGATCAACCAGGTGCCATCTGCAGGGTCATCCCTGCCTGTCCTCTCCTGGGTAAAGGTGGCTGGTATTTGAGCTTCCTGATGAAAAGGAAGAAGACTCAGCTTCCTCCAGCCCTGAGATGAGTCTGGTGTTTCTGCTCCTCACTGACAGGATCCATGAGGGGGGCTCAGTGACAAAAACCCCAACCCCAGCACCTGGAGGTGAACAGCAACAATGCAGAGGTCACTCTGAAGAGGAGGGGATGGAGGAAACTGCACCTGCTGGCAGAGCAAGGCTGGGAAGGAATTTCCTGTCATGAAGGGATCTTGTCTGTTTTCCCCTTGCAGCACAAACAGAGATGAGGTTTGAGGTGTGCAGGATCACAGCTGGTGGCAGAGGGCAGTGACACCATCATCACTGCACTTTCCAGAGCAAACACAGCCCAGACCCCAGCCATGCTGACAGCCAGGTTGCTCAGCTGTGCCCAGGTATTTCACCCAGCCAGCCTGAACCCTTTCACACAGAAATGCTCACAGCCATCCCTTCATTTCCCTGCGAGTCCAAACCCTTCTCCTCTGACCTGACTTAACTATGCCATGCTCCATCCTGGTGCCTGCCCAGAGAGGGGGACACTCCCTGGCAGCTCCTCACCCCCCTCTCCATCAGCACAGCTCCTCAGCCCCTTCCCATCCCTCCTGGAGAGCTCCTTGGTGCTGATCTGAAGTTTGGATGCAGTGTTGTTTTTATATATAAATGACATTATGACAAATGATGAAGGATTAAATTACACTTCAATCAAATCATGCCAAACCAGTAGGGATTGAGGTCCCAGTGGAAAGTATACATGGAGTTCCTCAGCTTCCTGATTTGAATGACTTTGTTCTTCTTCCAGAGAAAAGGGGAGGGGGGGGACGAAGGAGAAGAGAGGGAAAAGGGAGAGGAAGGGGGGATTTGGCCTAAAATGAAACATTTTCCTTTTAAGTTGAACATTTGAAAATGGCTGGGAGGAAAGAGCTGAAACACTGTAATGGCTGATACTGAAGAACAGCCTGGGACTTTTGCTTTTCGAGAACAGAAGCCAGGGAGAGAGCTGTGGTGTGAAAAAGGCAACGCTGTGTGCCTTGAAGGGGAAGGTGTTTGCAGCAGCCCACCTCCTGCAGACACTGAGAGCCCCCTGCAAGGCACTAACCCAATTAGCTTTGCTAGAGCTGTGCCTGCAAAGGCAAAGGACTGACAGTGGTTTTGGTAAAGGCTAAAGACAGCTTCCCTCTGCCTTGCACTCCATCGGAGGCGCTTTGTTATCTTTGTGCTGCCACATCTTGCAAAGGTTGGCTCCAGAGCCTCCAGCTCTACAGCTCTGTCCAGCCAGAACCTCTCTGCTCACTCTCAGCACTGTTGTGAAGAAATCCTGCAGAAATAGCCACTCCGAGGAGGAGTTTGCCTGGAGAGAGACAGACAGACAGACAGATGGACAGCCAGGCAGACACTGAGCTCTAGGGTTTGCTTTAAGCACTTTGCCCTGAAAGCTGTATTCAGTACAAACCACCTCGAGCTGATTTCTGGGTGCAAATTCAGAGAATTCACACAAATCTTGGGTGTTGTGTCCAACAGAGCCTGTCAGTGATCAGGCATGAGGATATTAGGCTCAGGGAGGTGGTGGAGTCACCATGGAAATGCTCAAGAAGCATCTGGATGCACTTGGGGTTATGGCTGAGGTGCTGGGTGATGGTGGGACTGGATGATCCTGAAGGTCTCCTCCCACTGTGGTGATTCTGTGATAGTGGAAGGCTAAATAAGTCAAGCAGAAGACACCAGAGTCCCCCTTGGATTGAGAGTTGCCACTGAGGAAAAACTGGATTGATTCAGGTGTGACACAGTCCAGGCTGGCATCAGTCTGATGAGCTCAGGGCAGCTCAAAGCCTCCCCAGCAGAGGAGAACAACATTTCTGGGAGTCCTGAGAGCTGTGGCTCCATGCCTGCATGTGAGCCACAGGGCCAGACAGGGTACAAGAGCTTTTCCCACCTCCCCATTGAATTATTTCTGTCCTCAAACAACACACACAACCTGCATGTGGTGTCTGTGATGGACAACTCCTCCCTGATCACATTATTGCATTATTGTAATAATCTAATCTTGCCAAAATTAAAGGCCAAGAGAGCACTCCAGCAGGTCTAAAATGCCACTCTGAAGGCAGGACAAGGACAATTCCACTGAGAAAGGGCAGAGCCCACAAAAGCACACACGCCCACACATCTACAAGCATGCTCAGACACACACTCCTGCACCTGAACAGGATAAAATCAGAGTATCCCTTTCCCAAAGTCCTTTTGCTACGATTTTTCTCCTCATAGCAAAAGGCTTTGCAAAGTATTTTAAAGAACAATTCAGCAATAATTCCCAGGGAACCATTTGTTACCTGTGGTTAATGTCCAATCTGCTCACATGGCAGCTCAACTTTCTGACACAGAAATCCAGGAGAACACTTGGAGAAATCAAGACCCAAATTGGTTCAGCCTCTGGGGATAATAACGACTTAGAAATATGTATAAATTTAAGTGGTTTTGAATAAGGACAGCATTTCAAAAAGCACTCAAAATGTTACTTTGAAATAAGCCATTATTTTCTGCTTTTTTAAATTCCAGTCTTTAATAGGGGATGAGACCCAGACTGCCAAGAACCAAGGAGAGTTTTTGATGCAAATGAAAAGTGGCATTTAAGAAGTGCAAGTATCCCATAATAGAGCCCACACCACATTGCCTGGAGCATCCAGGGATCCATCCAGGCTGGGACACCAGAGCTGGGGGGGTTAGAGGCCCCCATAGCTCATGGCTGACCTGGTTTGTGCTGGTGAGGCCTCAGGGCTCGCACCACAGCCCCACATTCAACTGTTTCCAGTTAAAAAACACAGAAATTCCAACCTGGAGTCAGATCCAGACGTTCACAGGCAGATGTGGCCATGCAGGGAAGGGATGAGTTCCTGAAGGTTCCTTGGACAGGTTTTACCCCTGCCCAACGTCCCAGGAAGGGCTCTGTGTTTCAGTGGGGTTGATAAGGAAGGGCCATACTTGCAGAAAAAATCCTCTGGCAAAGAATGATCTGGGACCATCACTGGGATGAACACAAGGGATTCACACACCCACCAAGGAGCTGGGGCTCTCCACACTCAAACCCTCCATGGACACCCACTCCTGGCAGTGCCAGAGCTCCCCAGGCCACTGCCTGGTGGGTGAGAGGGGAAGAAGCAGGAGAAGAAGAAGAGAGGAAGAAGAGAAGAAGAAGCAGGAGGAGAAGAACAGGCACTCCCTGTCCTCCCCAAGCAGAGGGAAAGGATCAGGATGTGCCTTCCTCAGCCCCAGGGATGCCAGAGGCTCCTCAAGGATGCCCAGGACACAGTTCTGCCCTGGCAGGAGCTGAGGTGGTGGGGATGAGAGGGCAGGCAGGAGGTGAACCATGAAATCATGAAGGTTGGAGAAGACCTTCAGGATCACCAAGTCCAACCACGACCCAGAACCATCACTAACCCAGGTGCCACATCCACCTGGTTTTTGAGCACTTCCAGGGGTGGTGACTCCATCAGTGACTCTGTGGTGACTCTACCTCCAGGGGTGGTCACTGTCTACCTTGGATTCCAGGCTGTTCCATGCTTTACAACCCTTCCCATGAATAATTTTTGTAAATATCCAACCTAATCCCACCCTGGTGCATCCCCAGAGGATGAGGCTGCCCCTCATGCCAGGGGGAAGGTGGGAGCAGGGAGGGGCCTGGCACAACAGGGGAGTGACAGAGCGGGAGCTGGCCCTGGACAAAAGGCCCAATTAAAGCGTTCTCCTGCAAACAAACATCCCCACAGCCCAACTTTTTCAAAGATGGCTCGGGAAAGAAAAGGGCCACGGGATCGGCGGGATCAGCCTAAGCCATGTACATCTATTTAACAAGAAAACTCATTGATAAGCAAACCACCTGATGCTTGCACAGCAGAAAAGAAAACACCTGGTTCTGCCTGTGGGTTGATAAGCCAATATCTTTAATCTTTTTTTTTTCTCTTGATGACTGAAGTACACACTCTGTGCGGCCCTATGCTCCAGCCACATTGGTAATAGTAACAAAGCTTTGATGTCCCCCTCATTCAACAGAATGTTGTTTAGTTCAAAGCAAAGAACAGAGGCAATTCTTTGCTTTTAAATTATTAGCTCCCTAAGTCTTCTGTAATGATATAGTTTGACTGAAGTGTGCAGTTTATTAACTACATAAAGACGATATTATTAGAGCGGAGAAAGGCAGCCGAAAGTTTTGCCTTTCAGCTCAGCAGCAGGGGTTTTTGATACTTTGATCTCAATCAATGCTAAATGTCTTTGTGAGATAGAGGGAGCAGCAGAAATTACCTTTGGCACCATGACTACATCAATTATTTAGTTCTTTTTCTTATAAATTAAAGTGTTCTTCAACTTTTACCCCAATTTTTTCTTCCTCTTCCTCCTCTTCTTTTTTTTTTTTCTTTTCCCTTCAGTTATTGGGTGGGGGGGGAAGCTGACTGGGAGAAGTCTGGCTGTGAGTATTAATAAAAATTCCACTGACCTTTCCCAGTCCTGGTCTGGGAGGGTCTTCTCTGTGTGAGGAGGTGGATTAATGGGAACAACAACAGCAGAAGGGGGGCTCAGGGTAATGTGCTGTTTAATCAAATGGCTGTGTAGGCTCTTATTCCAAATTTGTCTATATTTAGCCTAATTTCCTTTTTTTTTTTTTTTTTTTTTTGTTTTCCCCTTGGTCTTTTCCAGTATTGCTATGGAAAAATGGGACACCTGACAACAAAGGTGGAGGGACACCATTTACAAGAGCAAGGGGTAACAGGAGAAAGGGGAATGGTTTCCCACTGCCAGATGGATATTGGGAAAATGTCCTTCCCTGGCACAGGTTTTCCAGAGAAAAGCTGGAAAGCTGTGGCTGCCCCATCCCTGGAAGTGCCCAAGGCCAGGTTGGAGCACCCTGGGACAGTGGGAGGTGTCCCTGTGGGACTGATTAGGCTTTAAGGTCCCTTCCAACCCAAAGCATTCCATGACTCCAGGACTCCTGAGGCTGAAAGCAGAGCTTGCACAGAGCCAGACCTCGGGGCTGCAGCAGCTGCCTGCACTCTGGTGCTGGATGCAGGAACTCTCATTAAAGCCACTGCTGTCAGGTGATCCCACCCAGAGCTGCCACCAAACCCTACCCACACAGAACTCTTGTCCAGCCTGGAGCTCATCCCCTAAAGCCAAAAATAAACCATTCCCACAGCTGATTCATCCCATCCCAAGAGGGGTGACAGACTCCTTCCCTGGGACAGAGGGAACCCAGCACGATGGGACTGGAGGTGAGCGAGGACAACAGAGCTCAGCGCTTCCCTTGGATAACAACAAATGAGTGGATGTTTCAGTGGGATTTGTGCTCTTTTGGTACTTCAGGGAGAGGCTGGAGCAGAGCCAAGGGAGAAGGGTATCCCTGCAATCTTGGGGACAGCAGCTGGTGGCTGGGCTCAGTGCTGTGGTGCACCAGAGTGTGTTAGAAACCACTGGAACCAGAACCTTGGCTGGGAACACGAGCAGCAGAACCACAGAGGTGCTGAGGAGATGCCTTTAAACCAGGATTTAAAACACTGACCTCTGGCCAGAGAAATTCTTTGTGAGCATGAAATAAAAGAGGTCTTTGCAGAGGTGTTGAGGCATGAACTACGGGAACTTCAACATATTTATGTATAGAATGTGTTGGAGAACAACATAATTCTGTTTTCATGGTGATCAAAGTTTTGCAAGAAGGAGGACTTGAGACAGTGTGCTGAGCTGCTATGGCAACATGAATTTTAAAAAATAAACTGACTTGCAAGAGCTTATCTTTTCCTCTTTAGTGTGGTGCAGAACAGATCTGGGAACCCTCTACCTGAAAGGGATGCTGTGAGGTGCTCACCTCTGCTTTTGGGCCAGGTGTATTGCAAAATGCATAAAACATATCCCTTGTGGCAAGGGGAAAATTATTCCATGACTAGCTTTGCACCCCAAAGAGCCAAGTCACGGTGATCCTGTCACTGTGTGTTTATCAGAGCTCAGATTCTCAGATGCTGGGGTGGATGCAGCACGAAGCACTTGGGCTGTGCTGGCATCCTATTCTGGGAGCAGGGTGGGCTGCCAGGCGCTGCTCAGGGGTGAATTCCACCCACGGCAGGCGTTTCCAAGAGCACCATGACGTGGGCTCGGCTTACAGCTCGGCTTTCAAGCCACCCGCACAAAATGTAGAGGCAGCGGTGTCAGGAACCCTCCCTGACAGCTCCTTTCAGGAGGGGATGCTGTGAGGAGCTGTCATGCTCTGAGTCAGCTGTTCTTCCAGGGCTGGCATTTCAGGCAGGAAGAGCCTGCTTGAAGAACCATCCCAACCACGCCGCCTGCCAAAACCACACTGGGAGTCCCATGGGAACCAGCCCTCTCCCGAGCCAGCTGGTACTTCCTGCTCCCGAGGTCTGATCCTGCTGGATGCTGAGCATTCTTTGTTCCATTTTTAAATTAATGAGGCTCGAGAAATGCATGGTCCCAGAGCCCAGGGAAGAAACAGCCCCTCGGTGTTTTCAGCACTTTGGCCCAGCTGGAGAGGAGAGGGAAATGTCAGGCTTGAAGGGAGATATGAGAGATGCCTGGAGAACAGATCCATAGCCTGGAGATTTTAGCCAGGTTCTCTGAGCTGGACATGCACCCCCACACAGCTCTCCTCCCCAGCACAGGCTGTGACTCCCTAAACTGGCAGCCCCATCTCTGCAGAGAAGGATGAGGATCACCAGCGTGGGACTCGCTCCCATCCTATCCCAACAGTGTCCCCTTGAGGCTGGTGGCTGAGGCAGCCCGGGAAGAGCTCTCATGGAGGTGCAGGGGAACCCCAGAAGCTGCTCCAAAGAACAAATCCATCCCAGCAGCTGTGGGTCAGCCCGAGTGAAGGATGCTGGAGGAACCCACCCCACAGTGGGTGTGGGACCTCCACACTTGGGAGTGGAGCACTTGGAGAACCATTCCGGTAAGAATCTCCTTCCTGCTTCATTCTGGGGATATCCAGAGCTGGACCACTGCAGCTCATCCAGCAGCACCTGAGCCGTGGGAGCTCCTCCAGCACCAAGACAGAGTGGGAGGGTCTGTGCAGCCATGGGAGGCTGGAGAGAGGAGCCTCTGCAGAGGACACGAGGCTCCCTCGCTGCTGCTGCTGCTGCTGCTGCTGCTGGAATTTCCTTTCTTCTGGCAGCCAAGCAGCAGGGAGTTTTCTGAGAAACTGCCCACAGGGAGCGATCACTTTTTCCAGTCATTAACCTTCCACATCCCTCACATTACAGGAATACCTTGGATGTCTAAGTTGCTGCAGAGAGCTAATTCCTCCAGGTGACTCCAGGCAGCGATAAGTGGGCTCCTGCACAGCAAGGGGTTTGAAGTGCCAGAGCTGAAAGCGCTCCCAACTCCGGCACGCCAGGCCTCCAGCAGGGGACACAGCCTCAGATGTCACAGCACGGGGGCAGGAGGGGCCTCTGGAGCTGTCATTTCCAACCTGCATTTCCAACTGGAGAGCCAAGGAAAAGGGAGGGGGACTAGGCAAGGGCTTGAGATGCCCTGTGCGCCAGGGAAAAGGGCTCTGGTTGAAGGATATTGAGGGAAAAGATATTTAGAAGATATTGGGGAATAAAAATCAGTGCCCTGAAGGGATAAATGTTGGGAAGTGCCAGTGCTGGCCTCTGGGATAGGTGTGTACCTGGCTGCACTGGGTGTCCCAGCCCTGGCAGAGCAGCAGATTTGCATCTGAACTCTTTCCTCTGCTGTGGAAGATGAGCACAAGGAGTATTCAAAGGCAAGGAGGTGTCCAAGAGAATCCCAAAACCAATGAGACAATTATTTACATTTGTACATATATTATAATATGTATATATTATAATATATGTATATATTGTTTACATATGTACATAATATTAAATATAATATTTTCTCTGACAAATCATGTCTTCCTCTTGTGTTTCCTGGATTACACATCACCAGCATCCTGCCAGGAGTGGCTGAGTAACAATACTCACACCAAAAATTGCAGAAGACACCAGATTTGTCTCTCATCAATAACAGATGTCCCTGTCAGTGGCAGCAGAGCAGGACCAGGTCCCTCTGACAGAGCAAAGCCACCAAGAGCCAATGTGTGTTTGTACGAGAGGAGCACCATGGCAGTGAGGGCCAGCAGTCTGGGAAAGACTCTTTGGAGACAGAAGCAGCCTTCTGATTTTCCCAAACTGCCCTGTGATGGGAAGTGTCAGCCCAGATTTGGGGGAAACAGGGAGCACTGAGTGTGTGTGAGGACAGATTTAAATCCCACAGCAGGACTGAGCATGTGGAACCACATCAGCCACACAGGAAAAACTCCATTTATAATCAGAAAGTAAAAAACAGCAACATCAGAAGTCACAGGTCATGGCCAAGGTACAGAACAGGGACCTACAGCACACACACACTGAGGAAACTCATCCAGGGAATAAAACAACCACCTTCAAACACTGACACAAGGGAGGCAACAATCCAACACTCATTATCAGCACTGCCTGTGGCAACAAATCAATCCCAGTTTGGAGGGGCCCAAAACACCAACAGGGATTTGGCTTGGATCTCCCCAGGTCGAGCCATGGTTTCAAACCCGTGCACTGGGAAGCTGGAGCTAATGCAGGAGGGCTCTGCACTCCTTGATGCCTCTGGGATTTTGTTTGGTTTGGATGAAGGAATGATGCTTTGCCACTCAGCATCTCATGAGGGGCACTCCATTTTCCCCAGCCTCTTAATCAGCACGCTTTCAAATTAAAAAATCGTAATTAATATGAGGTGGGCCCAGGCTGGGGACACAAACACACCCCAGTTTTGGCACTGAAGCCTGAGTCCTGCCCTGGCAGCCCCCTCCAGCCCTGCTCCAGCTGTGCTGTGTTCAGCGTGCTGACACCTCATGGCCAAGGCAGAAGCTGTGATAAGAGCCCGATTCCCAGGACATCACCCACACGTCCTCCATCTGCTCCAAGGCATGAAACCAGGCTCGTTTATCGACCAGTTTGTCATGAGCAGAACTGAACACACCAAAGACAGGAAAGAAAACCAGTCCAGAGAGGCTTGGAGCTCTTGGATCACAAACAGCTGGGCGCACCAGGGGCTGTGTTCCGGAGCTGTGGTGGTCTGGGCGTCCGGGCTGCTGGAGGATGGCTCCAACACACTTCTCCACCACGTGCTGAGCCATGCATGGCAAACACTGCGGTCTCAGGCCTGGCAGGAGCGTCCGTGTTGGGGTTACCCCGCTCTCCCCTGCCCCGTGGGGGTCTCCCAGGGGCAGATCAGCTCCTTTGCAGAGGCCTTCCGAGCCCGGGGCTGCCTGTCCTCTCCCTGCCCGGAGCCCCCGGGGCAGGCTGGGCTCTCCAGAGGCGCCGTTCTGACTTGGAAGAAGCTGCGTTGGGAAACACAAACTCATCACACACACACACACACACACACACACACAGCTTTCTGATGTGCTCTGAGGCAGAGAGCGAGCTCGGCTTTGAGATTTCCACCGTTCCAGCCCCAAATCCCAAAGCAAAACTCCTGGGCATGAGCCCACGGAGAGGGAGGACGGAGGGAATGTGCGCTGGCGCTGCTTTGAAGCTGCAGGGCCGTGTGACAGAGCTCCAGAGCCAGGTAGAGCAGGAGCCCTCAGGTTTGTGCTTTGGAATTTATAATGTGGACTCATCCACTCGGCCAGCAGCAGAGGTGGGTTAAACGGGATCAGGGACATGCTGCTCCTGTTGAGGGACATGGCCAGGGTTTGGTTCCTGCAGGGGCAGCCTTTCCAGGCAAAAATTCCCCATCTCTGCCCTGGAACGACAAACACTTAGCAACTCTCGCTCAAGATTTCCCCTCCCTTGTCACTTCTGGTTCTCCTCTGACTTGAAATCACTAAACCAAACCTGAGTCAGTGCTCAAGAACACTGAGGTTTTCCAAATTCAGGGATTAGAAGTAAAACCTGGGGTTTTTCACCCTGAACAGGAGGTGTGAAAGTAGCAGAGGCACTGCCAGCACGGGCTCCTGGCCTGCTCCCATCGGAAAACTGCAGGGATGGAGACGGGGAAGGGCCTGGGTTTGGGGCAAGTGTGGCAAAGGTGACTCTCAGACAGGTTCTCAGGGACCTCTCCCTCTGCCTAATGCCAAACCGAGCCGGCCCTGGAGCTGAGCCCTCTCCGGATGTGTGTCCGTGTGTCCGTGCGCTGCTCACCTGCTGACCGTCCTGCTGTCGGGCCGCAGCC
>NW_005054498.1:853375-856267 GCF_000277835.1 Geospiza fortis | reverse complement strand
ACACGGGAGGCACGGCCTGGGGCGATGCCGGGGTGCCGGGGCCAGCGTGGGCAGCCGGGCCGGGGGAGCAGGAGGCGAGCTGGGCGGGCTGTGGGGAGGAAAAGGAGAGAGGCTCGGTCAGGTCTGGGGGTGACACCCAGGGCTCCTCAAGCTTCTCCTTCATGAGGAGAATCCCAGGCTTCTCCTTCATGAGGAGAATCCCGCTCCTCCTTTGGTGCTGCCAGGAGAGAAGGGCTCATCTGGGAGGCAGCTCCGGCCATCCCAGCCATGCCTGTGCCCGTGTTCCTCTGTCCTGCAGTTCCAGCCACCCCAGCCATGCCTGTGCCCGTGTCCCCCTGTCCTGCAGCTCTGTCCCCTTCCCTGCCCTCCCCCTGCCAGAGCACTGGGCTGTCACACCTTGCCTGCAGGGTCACAGCTGCCACAGCCCCAGCCCCACACCCGCAGGGATGCTGCAGAGGACACAAGCCTGTGTCATTCCTCACCACCATTAGCTGCAGGCACGGAGGAGGCTGCCATCCCAGGAATGTTATGAGCAGCACAACCATGTCATACCCACGGCACCACCAGGGCCAGGAACAGACCCCGAGCCCCAACCCTCATAGTGCCAATGACATCTCCTGCTGGAACCCCAGTGTCCCTGGCTGGGGCTGGGGAAGCTCCAGCACAGCTCAGCCAGCCCTCAGGACAAGCCCAAGCACAGACTGGACAGGACAAGGACAGCACATGCTGCATGCCATGTCCCCTCCCATTTCTCAAGGACTTAGTCCCAGCAAAATGAAATGCAGCTCAAGTGTCCAGGGAGAGGAGCTGAGAGCAGAGGCACGCACAGGACATGCACACACACATGCAGAGATGGCACAGAGAAGGATGAACACACTGAGACACCACAGAGAAGGATAAACTCGGCTCTTTTTCTGTTTTCTACATTTATTTTTATTAGACAGATGAATGCATGGAAGCCATGGCCAAAAAAAATTGAACAACACATGGAAACAAACAATTTCACGGCTGGTGAAATTGAAGTTCAGCTTGTACCAGGCAACTTTCCTCTTCAGGGACTGAGCAGCAGAGGATGAGGAGCAGAAGGCTGGGCTGTGACAGCTCCATCAGCCTGTGGCAGGGCAAAGACAGCTCCTGCCTGCGTGTGAAGGATGGCTGCTTGTTCCACATGCAGTGACTGGTGTTCCACACGCAGTAACTTGTGTTCCACACAGTAACTGGTGTTCTACACACAGTAACTGGTGTTCACAAGCACTGACTGGTGTTCTACATGCACTAACTGGTGTTCCACACACAGTAACTGGTGTTCCACATGCACTAACTGGTATTCCACATGCACTAACTGGTGTTCCACACACAGTAACTGGTGTTCCACATGCACTAACTGGTGTTCCACACACAGTAACTGGTATTCCACATGCACTAACTGGTGTTCCACACACAGTAACTGGTGTTCCACAAGCACAGGGACTCCCGAGCATGCAGCACAACCCATGGCAGGGGAGCAGCAATGCCAAGCAGAGATGATAAAAAATCAGAGAAAGTAATGGATACAGAGAACATAACAAGCCAAGCAGCAGACAAAATAGAAGTAGAATCAGAGGGACTGACGGGAACACACAGATTTGTTATTTATTATTTATACCCTGACTTGATCTTCCACATGTTACTACATACTGGCAATCCCAACATGCTCAGTGCTCCATGTTACACAAACTCTGCAGAGACTCCAGAGCTCATCACAGCCCAGTGCCTTTGGGCCAACCCTGCCAGGTTCTGGAGAGTATTCCAGTGCTCCGATGTCCAACTACGCTGAGGGTGCTCAGCACCTGATGTAACAAAGCCTTGGGGTTTAAATTTGAAAAAAGGCAGCCTGAGCCTGCTGCCCTGTCCAGCAGTGCAGAATGTGCCTGTGCTTCCAGCAGCAGTGAGAACAACCGCAGAGGGAAGGTCTGGGGTGACTCAGTTTGAATTCATCTGAGGAGGTTTATCACTGATGGGGTAAGGAAGGGCAGGACAACCTCCCTGGCTCAGCCACACCAGATCAGACTGTCCAGCCCTGATCCTGCCACAGGGAGGGCCAGAGTCACTGCTGGGGAGACAGTGACATAATGAGTGTCCCCTGTTCACAGGGAGTTGCCCTGGAAGGACTCCAGGGCCTGCATGCACCCCCCTGTCCAAGGGCTCCCACTCCCTGCCAGCTCTCTCCAGAAGCTGCCCCATCCCTGGGGGTGCCCAAGGCCAGGTTGGATGTGGCTCTGAGCACCCTGGGACAGTGGAAGGTGTCCCTGCCCCTGGCAGGGGGTGGATTGAGATGAGCTTTAAGATCCCTTCCAATCCAAACCATTCTGGGATTCTATGATCTCCCATCTTCTGTAAAATCCCACCACTATTAAAAAGGGATGAACAATGTGAACTGGAGAGAGGCAGCTTCCCAAACCTCAGTGCTTCCACCCAGTTTCTTTGCTCCCCCAAAATTTTAACAAGCAAGGAAGCTTTTCTGTCCCTTCAATTCCCTTTACCGGGCTTTGCAGGAATCTTCACACTTCTGGTAATCATTGGCCTGGTCCAGGCATGCTGGGCTTTTCCAGCAAGGCCTGGAATCTTTATCCCTGAGCTCTTTAGCACTAATGTGGCATTTCAGCTTGCCTTATTCTACAGAGCAAATGAAAAAGAAAATACTACCTAAAGTTGAAATCTGCTCTCAACACCTCTACCATGTTCTCCTTTGCCTCTGGGCTACAAGCCAGTGACAACTGCAGCTACCTCCTGTTGGATTTTTAACAACAGAAAAAAGAGCAGGAAAAAGACAAGACAAGAGGTGGGAAGGATTGGATAAAATCTCTCTTGGCTCTGGCAGGGGCAGCTCTCTGCACCTGCACACCCAGCTCA
>NW_005054498.1:830196-853318 GCF_000277835.1 Geospiza fortis | reverse complement strand
ATGTGGGAGTGTCATTCAAATTCAGAAGGTCAGCTAAACCTTCAGAAATGCTCCTGCTACTGCTCCCACAAGCAGCTCTTGTGCCTGTGGTGCTGGCTGGAGGTGCAGGACTCTTGGAGTGGGGGTGTGCTCCTCTCAGGGGGTACCAGATGCAGCCCCTGGGAGGGTGCAGAGCCCCCCATGGGGTGAAGGCCAGCAGGGACACTCTGGGCTGGGTCACCTCACCCTGCTCCCCGCAGGCTCATCCCCTTCAGGCCAGGGCAGGCTGGTCTGAACCCACCAGGGCACAGCTCTGGCCTGCCCTGGAGCAGCAGGGACAGGCAGGCGGGCTCTGCAGCCTCCCGGGGCTGTGGGGGCAGCAGGAGGCATCTCCCCTCCGAGCTGTGCGGGGGGCTGCCCCCCGAGCCTGGCACAGCAGCAGCCTGGCACTGCCCGGGAAGGGACATCTGCTCTCCAGCAGCCATGGCAACGAGTGGGAAGCAGAGTCCAGAGCCGGCCTGGGAAAGCTAAAGCAGCACTGACACCTTCAGGAAGGGGAGACGAAGCTCAGCCCAGCCTCGCCTTGTCTTTTCCCTGCGGGGCTCAGAGCCTACTTGGGAGGAGCTTCCTTCTGGAGCTGGTTCCTGCGATCCAGCTTGCTCATGACCTGCGTGATGTCCACGGTGTTGGCGGCTTCCCTGGCCTTGGCCTCTTCCTCCTGCTGCCTCAGGATGATGGGGCTGGGGCTGGAGCGCAGGTGGCGGCGTCCGAACAAACCCGTGCTGGGCAGAGAGAGGGCAAGGACAGGGTTACTGAGGAGAAGGGCACCAAAACCTCCCCCTGGCAAGCGAAGTGACCCAGCAGGACAAGCTGGGACACAGAGATGGCCAAAGGAGTGCAAGGTGCTTTAAACAGCACGGGGTGAGTCAGTGTCACACACAAGCGTCAGGACTGCTAAAAGTGTCCCAAGTCTGCTGCTGAGGGACTCCAGGGCCCGAGCTGTGCGGGGGCTCAGAGCAGAGCCCATCACTCAGAGCAGACCCACATTGTCACAGACATCTTTTATGGAAAATCCTTTCCTTAGGATTTTTCCTCCTGGGAAGCTGAGAGGCCTCAAGAACAAAATGTAAACAATGGTTATCTGCTGCTGTGGAATGCCACAGGTGCATCTGTGATTGGTCTCATGTGGCTGTTTCTAATTAATGGCCAATCACATTCAGCTGGCTCAGACTCTCTGCCTGAGCCACAAGACTTTGTTATCATTTTTTCTTATTCTATTCTTAGCTAGCCTTCTGATGAAATCCTTTCTTCTATTCTTTTAGTATAGTTTTAATATAATATTTATCATAAAATAATAAATCAAGCCTTCTGAAACATGGAGTCAGATCCTCATCTCTTCCCTCATCCTCAGACCCCTGTGAACGTGGTCACACCCACATCACTCCTTTGTTGTGTTTGCACATAACTCACACTCAGGGTGAAGCCAAACAACTCCCATCAGTGGAGTTTTCTCTAGTGCCCTTGGGAAGATCAAGGCAGGGACCAGTGTGGGTGTTCCTGGTGTTTGTGATGCCCCCAAAAAACACCTACAGCCTGCTTCAGCAATGCCCAGCAGTGGGAACAGGTGCTAACCCACCTCTGCATGAGGCATCAGCTCCAGCTTAATGGGATGCTGAGGTTTGGGGGGTCCAGAACAAGCACTGACAAATACCAAGGCAGGATCAGTTTAATGGGATGCTGAGGTTTGGGGGGTCCAGAACAAGCAAACACCAAGGCAGGATCACTGGGATCAGCCAGGTTGTGCCAGTGACCTGGGGATGTGTGGCTCAGGGAACAACTGACCTAACCCCAGGCCAGGCAGCAGCAGGGCTTTTCCCACTGACTTAAAACAGGCTTTAGATGAAACAACAGTGTGAAAGTCCATGATTCCTCTTTCTTGCCTGCTAGGTTGATGAGTGGAACAGAGAAAGAAAAACCAAGCAGTCTGGCACTGCATGCTCAGCTTTAGGAGCAGCTGCAGCTCAGTTGGCCTGAATTTGCTGTATAACCTTCATCTTGCTGGGAAAAAGCCATTTCCAATGCTATTCACCTTGTGCCAGCTGTCACTCACAAGGTGCTGCTTGTTCCCCAATGCCTGCCACCTTCCCTGACACCAGGGGTGAGCTTTGTCCAGGCAGAGATGAGCAGATTGTCACAGACATATTTTATGAAAAATCTTTTTGACAGGATTGTTTCTTCTGAGAAGCTAAGAAGCTTCAGAAATGAATGTAAACAATAATTATTTGCTGCTGTGGAATACAACAAGTGCATTTTATATTGGTCTATGTGAGTTGTTTTTACTTGATAACTAATGACAGCTACTTGTGTCAAAGCTGTAAGCAGTCACAAGATTTTATTATCATTCTATTCTTTCTTTTTTTGCTAGCTTTCTTATGTTTCTTTTCTATTTCTTTAGTATAGTTTTAATAGATCATTTTCTTTTAATATAATATATATCATAAAATAATAAATCAACTTTCTGAAACACAAAGTCAAGATTCTCATCTCTTCCCTCATCCTGAAACCTCTATAAACACCACCACACAGATCCCATGGATTATCCCAGACCCTGGGTCTGTCTCTGCTCTGGCAGCCAATGTTTGGTGGGCAGAAGTTTTCTCATGCTCAGAACACCAGTGCTGTCTCCTTCCAGGAAAGGAGCCCTGAATTAATTCAACAATCCCAGCCCTTCTCAGCAGACCCAGCAGAGAAGGCAGCTGAGCAATCAGCAGCTCCACTCCTGTTCACAAGCCTTTTCCAAAGGGCTCATGAATAAACAGCAGCATCAGTCTCAAAGCAAAGCATCTTCTCAGTGCAAAATTTTATTTAATTAAGAGAACATCTAAATCATAGTAATTTTGCTGCAACTTGGGCTTTTTCTACCCTTGCTACAACAAGAAAAACAAACCCCACAATTACAGCCAGTTTCACTTGCCTTTTTTTGACACCCTCTTGTGGCACAACAGCCTTGGCCAGCATTTCCTTGTATATTGGAGACTTTAAATAGCGGCCATAGGAGTCCTACTGGGAGAAAAAAGAGACACTGGTAGTTATGGGCTGCAAACACCCTTATTAAAATCACCACCAAGTACAGCTGCTCAGGAGCCAGGGAGGCTGGGAACTGGATAATCTCCCCCAGCAGCTCAAGGGACTTTGCATCTTTCAGGCAAATGTAGCTATTTAAACTTTCATCTGGCTGGAAAATTCCCAGGATTTTCCATCTCACAATAAAGCTTCACAGGTAAGACCCAGATCAAAAGATCTGAATGAAGCTTAGCTTGGGCCAGCAGGGTCTCAGAGTCACTGCAAGGTGAGGAGCTTGTTCCAGGAGCCAAACTTTTCATCAGTGGGTGAAAATCAGTCCAGTTCTGCTGCTTCCATGGAAGCTGGAATTGAAAGCAGGACTTGCAGCAGCCACCTGACCCCCACCACCTTGGGGACAGGCTGAGAGGGGAAGAGCAGCATGAAAATACCAATGCCTGAAGCAGCACTTGCTTCACTCAGCAAATTTGAGGGATTTTCAAACAAAGGGCCCTTGAAAGGGACAGAACACTGGAAGGCCCAGAGGGCTGGAATCCCCTTCAGGCTCTGGCAGCAAATAACAAACCTTTTTCATCAGCATGTAGATGTGGGTCTGAGCAGCATCTAGAACATAACGATGAGGGTGCTCCAGGCCCTTGACTGTGATGCCCATTGTTTTGCCATCGATGTTAATCCAGCGCCTCGCTCCTGGAGCCAGGAAGAGCCTGCCAGGAGGAGGAATCAACAGTGCCATGAGCAGCTGGAGAATTCACAGACTCCTGTCTATGCATGAAAGGAAAAGTCCCTTCAGCTCCCTGCTGCAATTTGCTGTCCTGATCTTGGGCAATCAATGTTCTCTTCATCAGAGACTCAGTGCACTCACTTCCTCTTGCACATAATACAAGCCAAACTTTAGTTCACTGGAAGAAAAAAGCCTCTCCTCACTTTGATTGTAGTAGCCTCAAGAACTTTGCTATTCCACACTGATATTTAAATTACATCCTAAGACTGAAATGTAACAGAGAACAGAGAGGAAAAGTAAATATATATATAAAAAAAACCACTTCTACTTTCATCTCCAAAAGCTCCTTTCCTGTGTGGGGACAAAAGACAGCCACAACTGATAACAGCCTACACGTAAAAATCTTAGGTATAAATCATTTGGAGAATGAGAACCTGTGGAAGGTGATGGGACTCATGCACAAAGAGTTAAAGAGTGAAAAAAATTCATACTCACTTGTAGATTTCTTCTGCTTTTTCTTTCACCTTGGATTGATCTCCATACTTGAGATCCTCACAGGCTTCCCAGAAACCCAGATTCTCTCCTGTACAACAAGGACACAATCAGCAGAGAGTGAGACTGAGGAAAACACAATCCCATTTAATAATTCCTGGATTTGTTTGGCACAATTTGCTGGCCCCAAACCAGTCTTTCCAATTGACTGAAAGAGGAGAACAGCTTTCCCCTGTTCTCTGCCCACTGACACCTCGAAGAACTTGTGAGCTCAGCCAGTTCCCTTCTCTGGGAGCAGCCAGAGAATCATGGAATGCTCTGGGGTGGAAAGGACCTGAAAGTCCATCTCAGTCCCATGGGCAGGGACACCTTCCACCATCCCAGGCTGCTCCAAGCCCTGTCTGACCTGGCCTTGGACACCTCCAGGGATCCAGGGGCAGCCAGAGTGTCGCTATAGGACATGAAACAACACGAGTGCACACACCGCTGCTCTAAAGGTGAAGAAAAGGGAAGTTTATTCCCTGACTCCAACATTTATAGTTTTCCAAAAGTGACAGTGGATTGGAGGGTGACAGTGCCACCTCTCCAATGACACTGGACAAACAAACAGTCCATCAAATTTCTCTTCTTCCATAAAAGAATGTAAAACAATAAGTTATTTACAGAAAGTGTGTGAGAAAGTTTGCTACAAGAACATAAACATCAGAAGGCTTAGAAAATCTTAAAAAATCAGGGTGACACCAGAGCTTCTCTGGGCACCCTGTGCCAGGGCCAGCCCACCCTCACAGGGAAGAATTCCTTCCTAAAACGCAATCCAAACCCTCCGAGGCTGTCCCTAGGTGGGGACGCGCCGGGCTGTACCGTGTGTCCTGTGCCACTAGATGGAACCGCCTGCCCTGGCTGCACAGCCTGCAGCAGCCGTGTCACCTCAGCCTGGGGACACAGGGACACTGCCACCCACCGCTGAACTCCTTCTTCAGGAAGATCTGGAAGTTCTGGCGGCCCTTGGGGTCCCGGATCAGCTCGCTGAAGTTGAAGGCCCATCGCTCCACGCGCATCCTGGTGGGCACCTCCACCCTGCGGGGGAGAACACACACAGCACCGCTGCTTCCTCTAATTAGCAGATTAATTAAAACCAAAATGCCCTTTGCTGCAGTGCCAAGGGACTTCTCAGCATTCTCTTGTTTTCCAGAGTGGTGTAATAAGCTCCTGAAGTCAACCCACTAAGTAAGTTGTAATTAAACAACTCGGGCCGCAGCGGGATGAGGATTTAACTGGGATTTCTGCAGCTCACAGTGACAGCCCAGCCTTGCCCTGTGGTGTGACTCAGTCCCATCCTGGAGGAGGCACTGGTGGCTGCCCAGAGCTTTGCTTCTCATAAAGGCACTCAGTGCAGGCATCCCCTGGGGATGTCTGATGGGATCCAGGATTGCTCTCAGAACCACTGAGATGTTGGATGCTCCAAGCCCCGAGATGCCACCGTGTAATTAGCAAACCCTATCCAAAGGGAAAACCAAGGGATGGACCACCAGTGTGTGCCTCCAACTCAAAGCCTCTCCAAAGGAAGCAGCCTGAGGGGTGAGCAAAGAGCCAGGGGAGCAGCTGAACCCTGAGCTGCTCCTGTTCCATTCCAGTGCTGGTCAAGGTGGAACAGGACTCACCCTTCACTCATCCAGGGAGGATCAGACCCACCCAGCAGGGCTGAGTGCACACTCCCATCATCAGCTCAGGAACTTCTGGGATGTTAAGGAAGGCTCCACTTGAAGAAGGCAGTGCTGAAAGTTCAGCATGGAGTATTCCCAATTTCAAAATAAGTTTGAAAGGGAACATATCTCTGTTTGTGAGCAGAGATCAGATACCACAACGAAAATCAGTGGTTCCCTTTCCTGATTTCTATCAGTATAAAGGTCATTGTAAACCACAGGTTGGCAAAACAACAGAAATACATACAGCTTTGCATTGAGATCCCAAAAGTCAGGGTCATCTGATATCCAAGGGTTGCTGGGGAGACATCCAGACAGGATGGGATCATTGGAGAGGAACTGCTCCGAGTACTTCACAACCCTGCAACAAATCCAAAATCAAAATATGAATTTGGAAGGCAGAATTACAGCCAGCCCCATTATAGCCAAATTACAGACTACAGTTCTCCTCAGAGGTGCAGGACTCTCAGCACAGGGATCTGGAAGGTGGCCCCTGCCTTCCCAGAAAAATCAATTCATTAGCTCAGGTAATCTTTTCCATTTCCCAGCAGAAGTCTCCTTTTGAAGCAGTGAATTTGTCAATTCAAATACAAGGAGATACAAGACTCTCTTCCATCACCTCCTTCTGCCTTTTTATTTTAAGGAAGAGAGATTTAGGAATCTCTTAAGGAGAGTTTCTGTCTCCTGTTCTCAGCTGGCCAGGGCCTGATCCTGCAGTGCTCTGGGGAAAAAGTGTCAGGGAAAGGAGCACAGGGGTTGTGTCACCCAGGTGGGTTCTCAGCCTTCCCATGGGCCATGGGAGAACTCAGGGAGCTCTGGGAAAGTGAGGGAATGCTGAGGGCTCATCCCAGCTTCTCCTTTCCTCCATCACCCACCATAGGGCTCATTCCTCTGCGAGTGGCTCTGAGGGCTTGGCACAAAGCAGAGCTGTCTCTCTCCCATCAGGAACCAGACAAACACTTCTCCTACCTTCTAACTTGGCCAGACTTCTAATTACAACTGATTTCACTAATGTGCTGGAATTTTAGCTCCAGCCTCCCTTTTTCATTCTTGAAAAAAAAAAACAACCTCTGGTTTCTGCATTTAAAATTCCTTCCAGGCCAAAGTGCTTTGATGTGCTCAGAGCTGGGAGTGCAGTGTCCAGCAGCCCATTGCTAACAGGCACCTTGGCACTCATCCTGCAGTTCTACAGAGCAAACCACAGGGCTGGCACACAGCTGCTCCATCCTCCCTTGCCACTGGGAATGCCAAGGCATCCAGCACCTGCACTGGGCACTCCAGCCCATGATCAAGCAAATCTAAACCTGTCAGCTCAGGCAGCACTGCTGTGTGGTCTTGAAGTGCTTTGCAGCTTCTCCTAAATCACTGCAATGCTCTGAAGCATGCACACTGCCCAGCTGCTGCTCAAATCCCCATTGATAATAATTTGATTTGGACCCAACCCTGCAGCTGACACTCTGGAGTTCCAAAGCTCCTGAGATTTTTGATCTAGGTGATAAGCATCATCCCACCAGAACTAAAGAGAGAAAAGCCCCATTGCCAAAAGTGAAACACCACAAAACTCCTGGAAAGCAGCCAGGGGTCCCCAGCTCCAGCTCACAGTTTGGAGAATTGAGGCAGCAGAGTTTTAACTGACCTGGAAGTCAGTGACAAAATGAACATTCCCCGAGCTGTGCAGGGAATTGGCCACTGAGCATGGGCCAGCCCAGCCTCCCTCCAGAGCTCTGGGCAGAAGATCTGCCCCTCCAACCCTGGTGCCCTGCACGTTGTGGCTCTCAGAAGACTCTCTCTTCCACCCATTCCATTCATCCAAGACTGTTTTCCCCAGGGAACTGGCCTGAGCACCCTGTTTATGTCAGATGTGACAGGAATCCCTGGTAGCAATGGCAGTGCACCAGGAGATGCTCTGGGCTGCACCTCAAGGAGCCTGGTCAGCACAGGAGGAATGCCTCTGGGAAACACACCAGTGCCTCCACAGGGCTGGAGGCTTCATCAGGAATGTGATGAGGAAACACTCCCACCGGGAAGGGGAATTGCTAATTAATTGCTTGGGTGCTCATGGGGAGGCTGTTTCCCTCTGCAGGATTACACAGCCAGAGGTGAGCACCACCACGGGGCAGGGACAGCCCAGGGTGGGGACCAGTGACAGGAGGGTCAGTCTGTCCTGCTGGCTGCTCCTCCCGAAGGACAGACACACTGCTGGATCCTGCCCTGGCTGCAGGGCTGTGCCCAGGCGTCACAGCTGACCAGAGCAGTGTCAGCATCTCCTGATCTCAGTGGGATTCTCAGCCCAGAGGTTGGTGCTGCTCTGCAGCAAAGCTCCCAGGGAGCCTCTTCATCCTCCTGGGACTCTGATCCCTCCTCTTCCTCCTCCTCCCAGACAGCCCAGACAGCACTGGGCCACCACATGGATCCCCGGGCTGAGTCACCAGCTGCCAGAGCAGACAGCTTCATCAGCTCATCAGGAGATAAGCACTGGAGACTAATTAATGTGTGGACAGAAGGAAATCAGGACTTACCCTCCAAGAGAGACAGAAGATTTCACTCTGGTCTTCAGGATGGCCTGCTGATAGTACATGATCTGAGGGGATCAGACATGGCCACGGTTAGGAGCACAAAGGTTTGAAGATAAGGCCTATCTAAACCTCAGACAGGTTCTCTCCCAGGTAGTGGTGCTAATTACAGCAGGGACTGCTCCTTCCCTAATTACTGGATGTCCAGGGAACCCCAGGATCCCTGAATTGTCTCAGTAAAATGTCTGTTTTCCCTGAGATTACTGCAAACATCAGAAACTCACTTTGCAATGTGCAAGTAATTAAAAAGCACTCCCCATGTTACATAGAAATTGAATAATAGCTCCCATCCTCAGCACCTACAAATGCTCTGGATGATTTAGCGTGTAATTATCATAGATTCTTGGCCGTCTCTGTGCTGGCGCCTTCCCCACCACTAATTTTGATCTATTGGATTTCAGCCCTGGTGTCTGTCCTTGCCTGAGCCTTCCCGTCACTGGGAGAGCTGCAGTGGGAGGGAATGGCCTGAAATTAATTTGATAAAAGCTCCATGAGGCAGGGATTCTGCTTTTCAAAGAGCCCATGCCCTGCACAGAGGGCTTTGAGCCACACAGGATGAACACTGAGAAGTGAGGGAAGCACCACTCACCTCTCTCCTGTAGAATTCCATAGTATTTTTCTGTAAAATATATTAAAAAAAAAGAATCATTAAATTGGGATGGGTGCTTACATTTGTTTTTTGGTTTTTTTTAGACATGGAAACACCGTTGCAGCGCTGCCGTTGTGCAGCGCTCTCCAATTAATTCTGATTACAATTAAAATCAAACACAGCAGCTGAGCTAATCAGGGTATCATCAAAGCTAAGAGCATCCCCACACGGTAAATTGTCCCATTAGCTGTATTTACTGTTTAGCATTGCTTCTCCCATCACAGGCTGCCTGTATGCCTTCAATTAAGGGGTTATTCTAATGGAGCTAAAATAGATTCATTTACGAGACACAGATTAGATCATTCAATATTAGCTAAAGGAGACAGGAACCAACACATTGCAAAATATAAACACCACAATTAAAAGCCTCAGAAGCAGTATCTGCTGTGCAAAGGGTGTTTAGGTTGTGATTTGAATAACTCAGCCTATGTTACATGTCATCCACAAATGAGCAGGCAATCGAAGGCAAGGAATTAACTGCAGGGTGTTTATTCACACAGCTTCCTTTGAAGCACAGTTATTTGTGTGGAATAAACTGCAGAAGGGAGAAGGAAAGACAGGATAAGTCAGGGATGCTCCCAGCAAGCCTTTAAAGGCTCAGGAAGGGTTTCAGTTGCTCAGCTCCTGTTTCAGTCAAGACCTGCATCCCAAAATTATCCTGTCAAACAAACCCTATGGCAGGTGGGGTCTGCAGAGAGCCTTGGAGAAGTGCAGTTTGTGAGGGATGAGGGATGAAGATTCTGGTACTGAATGGCACAGGCAGCTCTGCTCTCCCCTCACCTCCCCAGAAACTCCAAACTGCCCCTGTTTTGGGAAAGGCAAGATGCTCCCCCAGGCTGCTTTGTGGGGACACTGATCTGCTTTTGCACTTTAACCATCATCACCAGTCCTGCTCAGGAGGGAGAAACTCTTCTCCACAAGGCAGAAAAACACCCTCATTTTGCTGACACTTGGTTCTGAACTCACCATTTCAGCAGCAGGAGCCAGAAATGCAGCAGAGCCCAATCCCTGCAGCACCACCTCAGAGCCAGCTCTGACCCTGACCCAGCCCCAGCCTGGCCACCAAAAAAAGTCCTGACAGTGGTGCTGTGAGGGGAGGGAGCTTTTCCTGCTGGGAATACCATGAGCAGCTCTGAGGGGCAGCACAGCCCATCTCAGCAGGGACAAACAGGGCAGCAAACCCAGCAGTGATGCTGTGCTGGCCCCTGTGGGAGAGGGGGAAAGGACTGACACATCAGGGGACAGAAAAAGCTCTAGGACAGCAGGATCCTTGCTCACAGGGCTGTACAACCTCCCCTGCTGATTCACAAGCTCCTGGGACACCCTGATAAATGATGGAGCAGCTGAGGATCAGCTTTTCAGCCTTCTCTGCTCTCAGCTGCATCCCTGATTCCAGGCCACCTTCCATTTCTTCCCCTCATTTCTAGAATGTCATTGTTTCAGACAGACTGCAGAAATGGAAGGGAAAAATCACCTGCTTGCACAGAGAAATTTATTGTATTTACTGCCCTAAAGTGTCCTGTTTGGAGAGCTGTGTTTGTGCCCTCCTGCACAACAGGAGTTCACTGTCTCCCTGGGGGATGTGAGATACAAACCAGGCCTCCTCAGATTTACAAGTGCCAGCTGAAGGGTTCCATTTGATGGAACTTGTGGCTAGAGCAGTGATTTCAACACGTTAAAATCATTTTAAAACCCTATTTTCTTCCACTTTTTTTGTCAACTGGGGCCTCAGACAGGCCTGGTGCAGTGGGGAAGGAGAAGTGGGTGCTGGCACAGTGGCTTGAAGGCAGCTCACGTGGCAGGAAAGTGGTGTTATCTTCTAGAGGGGTCTGAGAGGCTGGCAGCACACCACACACACATGAGACAAACAGCTGTGGGAAAGAGAAAGAGAACACAGTGAGCCAAATGTTATACAGAGACAGAAAGGGGTCAATTAAAATGCCATCACAACAGGAAAATTATATGTGGGTGAAGAAAAATCAGCAAACAAGGGAAGATTTTTTTTTTTAAGACAGCAAGGATGCCCTCCTGGCACAGTCTGTGTGGAGGGCAACTGCTCCTGGGAAAACAAGGGGGGCTTTGCTGGGGTGCTCCAGGTGGGGAGGGGATTTGCCAAAGCACCCCCAGAATGGGGCTGAGCTTCTCTGAGCAGTGGCACAAACTGAACTGCAGCAAATCCAAGGGGACCCTACTGCTGAACACCCTGGGAGGCTGCAGGTGCTGGCTGTGCTCAGCCCCTTCCAGTTCTCAAATCAGCAGTAACTGGGAGGAATCTCAGCTATTTCAGCCCAGAGCTGCTCATAATTTCATTTCCCTTTCTCCCAGTGCCCCCAGTTCCCAGTTCAGAGCTGCTGCAAGTGGCCCTGAGCACTGTCCATGTCCCACTGAGCACTGCCAGCTGTGCCCACCCTCCCTGACCCCCACTACTGACTGCAGCAGTGCCAAAGTGCCCTGCACCACCCACCCACTCTGCCTCATTTGGAAGGAAATCATCTTTGGAACAAAAGAGTGGTTTGTCATAATGAGATTAATTTTGCAATGCCCTTAACGAGTGACTTATCCCAATTATCTCCAGCCCTGCAGCCTCCAAACCAACATGGCAATTACTGCAAGGCCTCAGTCTGCCCCAAGTGAGTGCCACGAGCTGTGCCACATCCTGTGACACCCCAGAGACACCCCCTGGCACTGGGACACCCTGTGTGCCCTGGTCACAGCCTGTGCCACCAGCTCTGAGCTCCCTGGGCACTGCAGAGCCAGGAGCTGCTCAGAGCCCTGCCTGGAGCTGATCCCAGAGCCTGGAGCTGATCCCAGAGCCAGGAGCTGCTCAGAGCCCTGCCTGGAGCTGATCCCCATGGCTGAGGCCACAGCTCCTACAAGAGCTGGGATTTCTGCTCATTCCCAGCCTCCTGTTTGCTCCTCTGCCCATGGGAGGCTTCCTGACCACACTGGGGAGATGATGGTCATGGTGTTTTCACCTCCCTGTTTACAGAGCTCAGAAACACCTGGAAACAGCTTTGGGTGGATGCCTGGAAGGAGCTGGGAGTGAAGAAAGTTGTGCAGAGCTTGTTTGGGACCAGGACACTGCAGTTCCACCCTGACTCTCCATGCACAGAGCTTGGCAGGCTGAGGCTGATCCCTGGAATCCTGTGCAGGGAATTGGTCACTGAGCTTGGGGCAGAGCAGCCCAGCCTCCCTCCAGAGCTCTGGGCAGGAAGATCTGCTCTGGGCAGGAAAATCTGCCTCTAGGCAAAGAAGATCTGCCTCTGGGCAAGGAAAAATCTGCCTCTAGGCAAAGAAGATCTGCTTCTGGGTAAGGAAGATCTGCCTCTGGGCAGGAAAATCTGCCTCTGGGCAAGGAAAATCTGCCTCTGGGCAAGGAGATCTGCCTCTGGGCAAGGAGATCTGCCTCTGGGCATGAAGATCTGCTCTGGGCAAGGAGATCTGCCTCTGGGTAAGGAAGATCTGCCCCTCCAACCCTGCAAAGTGCACCCCAGCTGCCTCTGCCCACCCCATCCCCCCTGCTCAGCGCAGCCCTGCTCCCCGTACTGAGAGCCTGCAGAGGCAAATCCTGACTCTGGCATTGGATCATCCCAACACTCATCTCCACTGTGCTGGTGCATCCAGCCCTGCAGCTGGAAATCAAATCTGCCCCCAGCTTTGTTCATTTTCCCCCTGTTTATCTCCCTGTGCTTTCCAAACTTGTGATGATGCAGCAGAACTTTATCATGAAACTGGCAGGGATTTATGAAATCAAAGGCCAGCAGTGACTCGTTGATCTGTGGCTGATTTGCTGCACACAACAAACCAGGGCACTTCACTCAGCAGCACAGAGATTTTTGGGACAGCTAAAGCTCTTTCAGAAAGACTCAGGTTCCAGAGGCAGAGGCTGTGCAGGTTCCTGCAGGCACTCAGGGCTCATTCTCAAGCACTGAGGCTTGGTGTGAGCCTGAGCCAGCAAAGAAAGGCTAAAACACCCCTTAATTAGCTGTTCAATGGGTGGCTACTGCTGCCTGACTCCTCCTGCCCATCCACAACCCCAAACTCATTGTAAGCACGAGGTTTGCCCATGGATCAGTAATAAAAATGTTTCAAATGATTCTGAGCACCAGAGGACTCTATCTGTGAGGGAGGAGCAGCCCACCAAAGGGTCAGAGCAAGAGAAGGAGAGATGTTCATGCTAATGTCAGCTTCAAAGAAATCAGGAATTCATTCTTTTCTTTCCTTCTCAACAGCCAAGATTAAAAAACTCCATAATTTGGCCAACAAAGTGAGGGTAGATTGAGGAGGAGCAGGGACACAAATCAGAGGTTGGCCCATTCTTTGTGCAGGGACACAAAGCAGAGCTTGGCCCTTCCAAAGGCTGCTGAGCCACAGGTGTTGGTGAGAGCAGAGGACAAAAATAAAGCTGCTGGTCCAAAGGTGGCTCCATGAGGGCTCTTGGCTGTCTCTTGTATTCTCAACCACTCCTTCAAAAGCAAGAGGAGCAAGGAGAACCTTCCCTCTTCTTCTTCCAGAGGGGAGGCACAGCTCAGAGAAGGAGAAGGGCAGGAAAGTCACCCCAAAGCTGGTGTCCTTTGGCTTCTGCCCTCCTTGGAGCCTCCCCTGTCCCTCATGGCCAGGGGGGAAGTGGCAGAGATCCCTCAGCTCCCTCCCCCTGTGCTACCAGGCACTGGCAGCTCTTCAGGCAGTTTGCAAACCTAAAATCCCTTCCATGTCAGCTGTAAAACTGTGGGTGAGAAGTTGGCTCACTCCTCTTTCTATCCCTCTCCCTTTCCACTACTTCTTTACTCTTAAAAAAGAGAAAAAAAGAAAAAGGCTTTTCAGCAGCTGCTACTTACAGCAAGAAAAAAAAAATAAAATACACCCCAAGCCTACACTTTGCTCCTTTTCAGTCTCTATAGCAACAGAACACAGCTGGCCAAAGCAATTATCCTGCCTTGGCTGGAGATGTTTAAAGGCTGCTACAGGGATGGGAAGTTGTGGGAGCACTGTGAGGGTGATGGCAGCAACATTTGCATTGAATTGTGAGATGTTTTGACTTTGTTTCCAAATGAACATTGTTAAAGGCACAAAGACAGGATCATCTCAGAGGGCTGATGAGGAAAGGGAACAGCAGCTCCAGCTCCTCACCCACTGACTGGATCTGTGTGATTTCAGACCAGTTCACCCATTTACAGCCCTCACACTCTCCATTTACTGATTCTGTTTCTTTATGGTCTACAATATGCATTTTTGGCAACATTTTGTGTCTCCAAAACATTTTGTTGTCTCCACCACACCAACTTCTTCATCTTCTTACCACACATTAATTACCCTCTGGGAGGTGTTCTGTAATTTGATTTTAAACCTGGATCTCCGCACTGACCCTTTACACCCCCCAAAGTTCATTCAGCACTCATACAAAGGAGCACCTGGAGACAGAGGATTCCTCAGTTCAGCTTCACCAGCAAAGCAAACATGTCCTGCAGCCAAGCACTCACACTAACTGGCGTGGCAGGAAAGCTGACAAAGCCTTTTCAGGGCAGAAGAAGCTGCCAAAGCCTATTGTGAGGGCCTCACCTCCTGGGTGAGAGAGCCTCAACCTCTGCCCTGTTCAGCTGTTAGAGCTGAGCTGTCACACTCAGCCTGCAGTGCCCAAAAAATGACAACCCCAGGGACATTTTCTGGGTCCTCCCAGGCAAATTCACTAGGTGTGTAAATAAAAACCAACCCTGTCTCACCTGGTTTACCTTATTTTCATTGGGATCTGTGACTCGGTCAATTCCATACTCGAGGGCGCTCAGCATGCCTGGCTGTGGTGAACAACAAACAAAGCTTTGTAAGTCATTTGGTTTAAAGGCACAAATGCAGGAGGAGACCCCCAGGCCTCCACTGGCAGCAGCTCCCAGCCAGCAGTGCCTTGGGAACCCCCAGATTTGGCAATGCCCCTCTCCAAGCTGCAGCTGGACCTCTGTCCCTTGCAGCTTTGGGAACAACCAATTGTGGGAATCCACAAAATCAGAGGGGTTTGGGAAAGCTGCAAAAGGCAGGCCTCAGAGACAGCAGAACTGTGATTAGAGCCAAGCAGTACTCATGAGATTGGTCAGCAGAAAAATTATCTACAAAGTAGAAAAGCAAGGACAAATAGAACAATGGTCTGTGTATTAATGCTTGTCTAGAATAACTCCCTAAGCTACAGAAAAGTTTATCTAGCAAGATATTAGGAAGTTTGAAGCTTAATTAAAAATAATGGAGCTCTGTGCATTGTGTTTTAAGGCTTACAAGCAGGGATTGTATTTGAAATAAGCAAGCATTGTTTTAACCACAGGTACCTGTGCTTACCGTGATTGGATAGAACTACTGTCAATGTGCTTCTGCTTTGTGTGATTGGTCAAAAAACTTTTAAAGTGAGTTGTAACATTGAGTTCTTTGTCTGCTGCCTGAGATGTGAGCTGGTGGCATCTTCCCAAAGTCATAACCGTGTAATGAGGCTGGGGCTGGAAAATAAACCAGCTCAAGGCACGTTCCCAGCAGCCCCATCCCATTTGTGATTTGTACACAGACCCCAGCCAGAGATACCAAGGGAAGGTGGTGGGGACTCAGGGCAGCTCTGGGCTGGCCCTGCCCAGGCACTCAGCCCTTTCCACATGGGAGTTTGTCCCAGGTGGCTGCAGGGAGGGCACCACGAGTCACTGCAGTCACCCTGTCCCCCCCTACTCACAGGAGTTCTGTTCACAAGCCAGTAGGCTCTCTCCTGGCAGTCCAGAGCATACCTGTCCTCCTTCTTCCGCTCCTTCCCTGCCCTGCAAAGCCAAGAACAGGGGAATTCAGCGATTTTGCCCTCATAAATCAGTGGGATGAGAAGCAGGGCACACCCCCAGCCTGCAGTGCCCCGTGGGTCCTGGCCTGACTGTGCCACTGCTGCCCTGATGCCACCCTGCCCACATCCTGTCCTGGCTAATTCTGGGCTGCACATCATCTTCACATGGCCACATGTGACTGGCTTTTGAGAAATCATCATCATCTTCCTGAGCTGAGCTGGGAGCAGACACATCCCCTTCTGGCACAGACACATTTTATGAAAAATCCTTTCCTTAGGATCTTTTCTCCTGAGAAGCTGAGAGGCCTCAGAAATGAAATGCAAACAATGATTATCTGCTGCTGTGGAATGCAACAGGTGCATCTTTGATTGGTCTCATGTGGTTGTTTTTAATTAAAGGCCAATCACAGTCAGCTGGCTCAGACTCACTGGTCAGTCACAAGATTTCCTTTTCCTTTTTCCTTTCCTTTCTCCTTTCCTTTTTCCTTTCCTTTCCTTTCTTCTGATGAAATCCTTTCTTCTATTCTTTTAGTATAGTTTTAATATAATATATATCATAAAATATAACATACATCATAAAATAATATAATATATACCATAAAATAATAAAATTCAGCCTTCTGAAACATGGAGTCAAGATTCTCATCTCTCCCCTTGTCCTGGGACCCTTGTGAACACCATCACACCCTTCTCCTTAGGCACACAGCCTCTCTGCTGACTTGCCCCCAGTCCTGCTGCTTCACCTTTGTCCCTGTCCCATGTCCCCAAGGGCTGCCACCCAGAGATACACCCTGGACACGTCTCATCCCTGTCTCTCAGTAAAGCAGAGGCATTTCTCAGAGAAACTGCTTGGAAATGGTTCTGAGGAGGGTTCCCAGGCACTAAAACCCAAATCACCTCCACAATTAAACAGAAGAGGCACTAGCATGGTTTGGGCTTGGACCAACTCATTCTTTCCCAGAAAAGTCCTGAGCACAATTTGGGATTTAGAATGGGGAAGGGAACCTTCCCAGCAGGCTGTTTGCATGTGGCCTCCCTGCTGTGGTTACAGGGTGGGTGCTCTGCACCAGTCTGCCCCAGCAGCACCATCAAACAGCCTCAGACAAGTTTAATCTACTGCTTCAGACACAGGCTGGGGATCTAACTTTGAAACTGCATTTGGCATCTCTCAGCCCAAGTCTGCCCTCAATTTACAAGAACAACAGTCTCGTGTTTAATGAGAGTTATCTGATGAGCTGCACTCCCAGGACTTGGCTGCCAGCCCAGGGAACACAGAGGCTGCTGAGCAGCAGAGGCACTGCCTGCCCTGCCAGGAGGTAAAGGAAGGTAAGAGGGGTCCACAGAAACAGGAAAGATCTCTAAGAGAATATTCCCATCTCATGTTCACCAAGTTTCCTGGGAATTTGAAGGTTTCAGTTCTAAAATCAAGTTATTTTAGCTAGGTACTGAAGTATCCACTTCAGTTTTCTGCAGAAGTCCCTGCTGGGACCATTTACTGCTTCTTGATTCTCCATTCAGCTGAGAGATGTGCCAGAAACTCCTGACCCAGACCAGCAACAGGCCCAAAGTCCAGGGCCTGATCCACAAATCCTCATGGAGAACACTGAGCTAAATGAAGTTGTTTTTAATTAGGGCTTGCAGCATCAGGACCCAACTTCTTCACAGAACCACATCAAGTGCAAAACCTAAACCTCCACTCCAAGCCATTTTAAAGGCATTTTGGTGTTTTTAATGTGTGATTGAACTGTGCACTAAGCCCGCCAAGCTCTGCTCCTCACACCCTCCCCAGTGATGCAAACAAGGGAATGCAATTCAACTCACTTATACTGCTCCTTGGCCTGCATAATGACAAAATCCCACTTGTAGTTTATTTTTTGATTGAGCATGTTGTAATGTTCCTGGAATAAAAATAACAAAGCAGTTTAGTGTGAAAATTCTGACCAGGGCACTCCCATGCTGGGGTTTTCTTGACTCTCCATAGTTCAACGAGGCCAGGCTGGCCACTGAGCCAAGAAATCTGGATTGTTCTGCACGTAATTACAAGAATTGCAACAGTTCAAAAATACCATTGCAAGGAGAGCAATTACCCCTGCTAAAATTATAATTGACTTCACAGGAGTTTTCTGTACTGGGTGTTTTTTTCACTTGCAAAATGCTGGCTTTTGATACAGCTGCAGGAACACCTCATGCAATTGAAGAGGTGATTTTTTTTGCTGCGCCCCACTCATTAGCAACAAAGGGCTTAAGTTGTAGCAAATGAGGGTCTTGTAATGGAACAAGTGCAGTGTCTCCTCACCTTTTCATATTCTTCCAAAATCCCTTTCCTTTTAATGTTCTTCTTTGCTAGATAAATTGCTGTGGAGGTAGAAGCAAATTAGCAGTCAGTCCAACAATATTTATAAATTTACCCACATTACAAACACAGGAGCTTTTGTCTGCTACAATATCTTCCCAGGCATGAGCTCCAAGCTCACAAAAGCTCAGTGAAAAGGACTTGGTGCTTTTGGGATGGCACTGATGCCCAGGCAGGACAGGCAGTGTGTGCCTTCTGCCACCCGTCCCTGGGGAACTCAGCCAGGCTTCCATGGGTCAGGGGACACTGAACCAAACCTCCCAGGTGCTGAGGCTCCTCAGAGCTTGACCTCCAAGTTTTCTGAGCACAAGGCAGTGTTTTTTGCTCAAGTCGTAATAAAAACATTCCAATCTAAACAAGGCTTTTTTATTTCCTTGGAAAATCTACAGCACAATGCAGATAAAAGCAACAGAGGACAACCCTGGCATGGACAAATCAGTCTGTGAACTGCACAGCTCACAGGAGCAAACCCAGCTGATCAGCCCAAGATTCATGATCAGCTCTACAACAAAAAGCATCATAAAGGCAAGAGATTTATATGGAAAAAAACATCAGGAGATATTGGAAGTCACTGTGCTTTTTACAAAGAAAAAAAACCAACCATCTCTGAAGGCAGGGCTTGATCCAAACCTACAGGAAGACAGCCCTGGGCTCAGATCCAGGAACACAACTGCTCAGGGAAATCTAATCTTGTGCTTAAAGCCTTCCCTCCCCAGCAAGGTAATTCAGATGTGCTCCTGTGTGATGGATCTTAGTGGAACAGCAGAGCTTCAGCACTTTCTCTCATCAAGGCCACCACAAGATGGTCACACCCTCAATTCACCATTACTGAGAATTATTCACAAAACAGCATGAAGAAAAAATGCCAGGGCTGGTCATTGTGAGTGGAGATGCAGCACAAGAACAGGAAGAGCAGGTGTGGAAGAGGACAGCGGGACAAACCCACACACCTGGATACCCCTGGATGGGGGACAAACCCACACCCCTGGGCACCCCTGGACTGTCACAGACATATTTCATGAAAAATCCTTTCATTAGAATCCTTTTTCTTAAGAAGCTGAGAGGCTTCAGAAACAAAATGTAAATAATAATTATCTGCTGCTGTGGAATGCAACAGGTGCATCTCGATTGGTCTCATGTGATTAATTAATGGCTAATCAGTCTAATTGTCTTGAACTCTCTGGTCAGTCACAAGATTTTATTATCATTCTTTTCTTTTCAAGCTTTCTGATGAAATCTTTTCTTTTATTCTTTTAGTATAGTTTTAGTATATAATTTTATTTTAATATAATATATATCATAAAATAATAAATCAGCCTTCTGAAACATAAATTCAAGATTCTCATCTCTTCCCTCGTCCTGAAACCGCTGCAAACACCACTACACTGGACTGTGGGACAAATCCACACCCCTGGACTGGGTGAAAAACCCATATCCCTGGACTTTGGGATAAACCCACATCCCTGGGCACCCCTGGGCTGTGTGACAAACCCACACCCTGGGCACATGCAGTGCCACCACTCACCATAGTCAGTGTCATCAGCAGCCCAGCCCTGCACTGGCCAGAAATAAGGGGTCTGCAAGGAAAGGAGCCTCCTGTTAGTGCACACAGGCCCTGAACTTATGGACTCCTCATTCCAAGTATCAGGAATATCCTGATTTCCCACTGATAGCAGTGGAAAGAGTCCAGCCATGAACCTCAATGCCATCCTGTTCTTACTGTGCTTTTTGAATATTCATTATTCAGTGCCCCCACATCATCTATGTCCAGCCAGCAATTCCATTTGCTGCTTTAAGATCTGGAAGGGAAAACACTCTCTGGAGGAAAGCACAGCTATTTTTAGGCTGAACAAGTACACTAATATCACTGAAGAAAATATCACAGTTTCCCTGTAAACTGCAATCTCAGACTTCTCAGAGTCTTCTCCTTCCTCCTGCACAGCTCCTGGGAAGTGCCCCAGCTGCCTGCTTTTAATAAAAACTAGTGCTGAACTCCTTCTCAAGGAGCTGCAACTCACTTGAAACCTGTAGAGGCTGCCATCTGCCCTCAGGGTGAGGTTCTTTGGCTCCTGGAGAGGGTAGATATATCCGTATTTGACAAACAGGTCTCCCAGGTGGAGTGCCTCTGAAAATGGAGAATGCAGATGTTCTCATTGCACAGAAACACTTCACTGGAATTAAAAGTGAGCTCTTATGCAGGGGAGAATTCAACGAAAAGGTTTTGCTGTTTGAGAGCTTAATTTTATGACTGGAAGCTGGGAAAGGCTCAATTTTCACATTTTTACCCACCTTCTGCAGTGATCTGCAAGCGCTGAAGGATCCACTGCATTATATCATTACCTGCAAGGCAAAACAAAGCAAAGGTCAGGCACTGAAATCAGGAATGTGCCCAAATCCATGAGGGGAAAGAGACTCTCCAGTGCTCACCCCTCACTGTGCTCTGGATCCCATGAGGGCACAGTGTCACAGACATCTTCTATGAAAAATCCTTTCCTCAGGATTTTTCCTCCTGAGAAGCTGAGAGGCCTCAGGAACAAAATGTAAACAATGGTTATCTGCTGCTGTGGAATGCAACAGGTGCATCTGTGATTGGTCTCATGTGGTTGTTTCTAATTAATGGCCAATCACAGTGAGCTGGCTCAGACAAAGAATCTGAGCCACAAGCCTTTGTTATCATTCCTTCTTTTTCTATTCTTAGCTAGCCTTCTGCTGAAATCCTTTCTTCTATTCTTTTAGTATAATTTTAATATAATATATATGATAAAATAAGAAATCAAGCCTTCTGAAACATGGAGTCAGATCCTCGTCTCTTCCCTCATCCTCGGGCCCCTGTGAACACGGTCACACACAGTCCTGTCCCAGTTTTGTAAACACCAGTGCCTGATCCTCTAAGAGTCCCCTAATGGGCAGAAGGGATGTCCAAATCTCAGATCCAAGCTGCAGTGGTCACAGGATTTATCAAATTCACACACATTTTATCTCTCCCAGTTCTTTTGTTGCACTGTGAGCAGTTGTACCCACCACAGGCAGCATAAACCTCCAGCAGTTTTAGTTTTACGTTCTAGTATTTTATATTTTAGTATTATTTAGTATTATTTATTATTTGGTTTTATGTTTTAGTATTTAGTTTTATGTTCTGGGGGGCAAATTTCAGAACTTCTTTCCATTTAAAGAGGCCAAAAAAGGACTTGTTCCCTGACCAGTTACTGGCTTTTCCTCCAAACCTCCCCCTTGACTGCAGACTGAGGTGTTGACCTTTCTTGACATTGCAGTGATGACTTAACTTTCTAATAGGGGCTCAGAGCTCTTATCCTACTGCCTGCTTCCTGAAATAGATAAAATTAAAGGATTATCTCATCACTCATATCTAGACAGCTCCCTCTGTAAGCACTTTCCCCCAAAGGTGCACATCTAACATTGAGGTTTATTTGTGAGCCATTTGACTGACTTTCACTGCATTTAACTGTCACCATGATATTTTCTGAAAAATCCCTACACTCACTGCCTCTTCCCATGGGCAATGGACTTCAGTGCCTCTGCAGCCTCTTTTTTTAAACAAAAAATTGGGGCAAACAACACACTGAGCCAGCCAGGCTTTGCAAACACAGTGGGGGAATTCTCTTGACTTGCCTGGAGCGAACTCACTTTGTTTCAGTGGGAGTTTTTGTTCTGAATTTCCAAATGCAGAAGAAAGATGGAAGCAGGAGGAGGATATGGAGTATGTGTGAATATTTATAGCAGGGGATTCCTCACAAGAGCTTTTGTGGAGGCTTGGAGAGCAGGGGAGCAGAGTGCTGCTGGTGCCTGGTGAAAGGAGCAGCAGGCACAAGGAGGCTGTGAGAAAAGCTGCCTGGAACCCTGCACATGGCACAGCTCAGCTCCTGTCTGCTGCTCCTCCAGCCTCCTTGAGGGAGGCAAAGCTGTCATTTACAGGCACACAAGTGGGTTGAATATTTTGTTCTTTTCCTGCCTACTCAAGAAAAATTATTACTAGCAGTAAACATGAAAAGGGAGACTAATTGTTAATTGCTCGTTTCTGAAGTACCATCTTTCAGTCTGCCTCCAGGCTGCTTGTTTTAATTGGATTTTAATATTTATCTTTATTTGGGATCCAGCCTCACTGGGAGCACGAGAGGTCTGGAGGCTGCAGCATGTCCTCACCTCTGTGCTAAGGCAAGGTCACTTGAGTTAACCCCCAGGAGACAGCTGGGAGTGCCTGGGGATCAACTTTTGTCTGATTCAAAGGGTAGGAATGTCAAATGAGACAGGAGTGAGAACGAGATCAAGGGAGCAGGTACATTTCAAATGATGAACAGCTGATATTTATTGGGAGCAGAGCTCCAGCACACAGCCAGGGGGGCCACAGGCAGATTTTCTGTGCTGAGCTGGGCCCAGTCCCTTCCCCCAGGGCAGCTCTTACCTGTCACAGCGTGGGGGATGCTGGTGACCATCACTGGCTGTGCCTGTGTCTTGATTCCTGTGTCTGGGCTCTGCATCTCCATCATGAGAGCTTCAATCTGCAAAGCAGGAGATGGGATGGATGGGATGGGATGTGCAGCCACATTTCTCCTCACAGAGAAAAGCAAGGCACAATTCTTCCCAAGGTTATTTCTGAGATTCACATTCTCTGAACATCAGAGAGAGGAAAACCAATTCTTATCATTTGCTGTGCCTGTGTTTGTGCAAAAGTAGAATGCAATATGGAGATTGTTCACCCAAATTCATGGTGTTTTGTTTCCTTGGCCTATCAGGGCCAGGTGTGTGTGTGTGTG
>NW_005054498.1:827143-829576 GCF_000277835.1 Geospiza fortis | reverse complement strand
TATATATATATATATAATGACTTCAGAAACATGGAGTCATATTCTTGTCTCTTCCCTGGTCCTGGGACCCCTGTGAACACCACAGCAATGCCTGCAGTGGCCACAGCCCTCTCTGAACCTCCCCTGGCACCAGAGGTGCCACCTCCAGCCCATGGCAGCTCACAGTGCACACACACACAGCCAGGGCTAGCACAGGAGGGACAGCATGGAACCACTCCATGAGAGCTAAGGAAAAAATAAATAAATAAAATCTCTGCTGCTCAGACCCCACTACACCCAGAAAGGTTCGTCTCTGGCTCACTTAGAAAGAAGAATAAGGAGGGAATAAAATCCGTACTTCTGTTAGGAGGTGCAAAGGAGGGGTGTGAGGGGCTCTCTGACCATTCCTGTGCAGGCTGCACTCCCCAGCTGGGTCCCAGCCCCTCCAGGGATGGGGCAGGCACATCCTCCTCTCTGGCAGCATCTCATCTGGGACTCCTCAGGGATCCTGGTGACTCATTTTTAACACAGGATGAGTCTCACACTCAGCGCCAGACATCTTTTATTCCTCATTCCCAATTATCTTTATTTCTTTTTTTAAAAGATAAAGATTTTCAAAGGTATTTTGCTCCTCTTTGACTTCCTACCAGCACCATTCCCAAAGCTTTTCTTTCACCTGGGATCTGTGCTCAGGTGGATAGAGCTGGGGCACACTCTTTATCTCCTGGTTTTTGATTCTCTGAGTGCCATGAGAGCTTTGGGGAAGATGTTCTCCTTTTTGTCTTCTGCTTCCAGGGCTATTAAATCAAAACTGGTCCAACAGGACCAATTTGGTCTCTCCACACATTTGTTTTGGGCGAGGCTGCAGCTTTTTAACTGAGAGCAGAGGATTTAACAGGGTGAGCTGATGACACACACACATAATGGAGGGTATTGTCTTCACAGGCACCACAGTGACTTTGGTCCCGAGTCTTGCCAAGTTCTGTGAGGATTTAAGCTGTAGTGACAGGATACACTCTGGGCTTGTCAGTAAAACTGGATTTTCAACTGCTTTTAAAGGCACTGACAAATTAATGCTAAAATGGAGGAGCCTGGTAAAATTTAACATAAATATTTGTATAAATACTTATAAAATATTTTAAAAGAGCAAAACCAGAGCAAAAGTGATGGAATATGAAGACATTTTCTTTTAGGTATTTTAACAGATATCACAATTTCAACCTCAGAAAGTTCAGCTGTGTGGGATGAGGTGAGGCAGGCAGGGCACTCTTTAGGAAACTGGGATTCTAAGCAAAGCCAGGTACCTTGGGAAGTCACCCTCTGTGACTGCACAGTCCCTTCAGAGAGAACAGAGATGCTGGGGGCAAACACAGCCCTGCTCATCCCCCTGTCCCTGTGCAGCGAGCACCTGGCAGATCCAGGCAGGATCTGTGTTCTGGGCAGGCAGCACAGCACACGCTGCTCTCCAGGTGGGCTCCAGACACATCTTCAACCAGCTGAGAGCAGGGAATTGGCTCAGAAACCCCCCCAGCCCCACAGCACAGCATGTTCCCTTCCTTCAACCAGCAGCTCTTCAACTCAGGCGGTGCTCACACTCTGCCACGCTCCCTCTTGTCACTGGAGAAATGACAAATACAGTAAAAATCAAGGAGCTGCCTGGCTTTGTCTGCAAGCCAACCACCTTGCTGATCAAACCTCAGCCTGTCTGTGTCTGCTCTCCCAAGGGAACAGTGGATTACATGATCAGGAGCTGCTATCAGCACCAGGCTGCCAGAGGGAGGCCAGGAGGGCTGCTTCACACACAGCAGGAACGTTTCCTTGCTTTGCTGAGGGCTCTGGTACATTTTGTCACGCTTTCAGCCAGGAAAGAGCTGTCTGGTTTGAATTTTGCAGAGCCAGAAGCCACTTCCGGACTGGTTGATGGGTGGAGATGCACACAGAGGTAAATATCAGGGCTGCTGAAGGAGCCAGGCTCCAGGGAGAGCTCATCTCACACACACAGGCACTACAAGGCAGGAGCCCCCTGGAGATTTCCCTTCAGATCAGCTGGGATCTCTGCCTGGAGGTGAACTCACCCTGAAAGCCACAGAGGAGACAACAGGAAAGCTGCCTGTCCCCTCTGTGACTGCACGGCCACAGGGTTCAGCTCACCGAGTGCAAAGAACTCAAACTTCCATAAAGTGAGAAAAACCAACACTGGATTCAGGAGCCCTGGGAAGCCCCAGGGAGAGTGTCCTGGATTGTCAAGCAAATTGTATTCTATTTATATCTGTGTGGCAGCTGTCTTCTGTTCAGTGGGCAGCTTTCCTTATCTCTTCCACAACTGGGGAGACACCTGCTGATAAGAGGCCATTGAATGTCACTGCATGGCTGATAAGAGCTACAGCATCCCATTGGGAGATGTGAGCCCAGAGGGAGGAGCCAAGCATTCCTACCTGGATAGAATCTGGAGAT
>NW_005054498.1:824947-827109 GCF_000277835.1 Geospiza fortis | reverse complement strand
CTACCTGGATAGAATCTGGAGATTCTGGAACACCAGCCCAGCATTCCTACCTGGATAGAATCTGGAGATCCTGGAACACCAGCCTGGCTTCTTCACTGGATTTCCCAGAGGAACAGCAGCTGCCTCTTCCCCTGGATCTCCAGAGGCAGAGACTGCACCTTTCTGCAGGATCCCTGCTCCAGCAGAACCACCCCTGACGCTGCAGGAGGGCTGAGCCACAATTCCAATGGGACTGCTGCCAGCACCCTGACCCACAGGGTGTCAGGTTGTGTTCTGACTCTGGCAGTGTTGGTTTGGTTACTGCATTGTTCATTTCATCTTTTTATTTTCTTCCCTAATAAAGAACTGTTATTCCTGCTCCCATATTTTTTGCCTGAGAGCCCCTTAATTTCAAATTTATAGCAATTAGGTGGGAGGGGGTTTACATTTTCCATTTCAGGGAAGGCTCTTGCCTTCCTTAGCAGACACCTGGCTTTCCAAACCAAGCCAGAGAGGCCAATGGCCACCAAGTGATGGGGTGCCCATGGTTCTGGAGGAGAGGATGGATGCTTTGCTGCAGCATGGAGCAGTGGGCAGTGATGGATTGCTTGGCTGAGTGACCCTGGGTGCAGCTCCCATCCCTGTTACCCTTTGGGCACCCACAGCTCCCCAGGATCAGGGCATCCACAATGCAGGAAAAACGAACTCCAGGTGCTGAGACTCACAAATGCAACAGCAGAACACTGCCAAGGTGAGGAGCTCAGCCCTTCTCAGCATCAACCCAGACAGAGGCAGCTTGGCTTCAGACATAAGAAAAATCGATTTTCCCAGGAGGAATTTCCAGTTCCCAGCTGAGTGCACAGTCCTGGTGCTGTAATGAAACATCTGCTGCTTTCTCCATCCTATTTGCCTGGTTCTAGCCCCCCTCACTGCCTGCTGCTGCTTGCAAGGATCAGCCCTACCTGCTCTGATTTCCAAGGTAACACCACAGTCCTTATCCCCACTCTGGCCTCTGAAGGCTCACTCGATTGTTTTCTAGGTCTACAACTACCAACTGTGCTTTGCATGTTGATGGATGATCAGAAAAAAAGAAGAAATGAAAAAAAATCCATTGTTAACCAGCTAAAACTTGCTGCTTTTTCTTAATTAAAGCTGAGAGGAAGTGGCTTGTTCCCACTGAGTGATGCCTCAGCTAAAGGAAATAAATCTGTGAGTGGGGAGGGCAGGGCTGTGGCTGGCTCTTCCCAGTCTGGAGGGGATTTTTTCCACAAAAAGATGTGACACTGGCATCTCCCAGCCTGGAACAAGGAAGGGAGGATGGGATGAGGCTGAGCTCGGCCTAAGGCTCAGTTTCAGCCATACCCAGGGCCTCAGAGAGCAGGAGTCTGCTGGATTCCAGCAAAAACACAATACAGCTGCTCACACACCTCTGGAAATGCCCAGGAAGATGAGGCCCAGCAGCTGCTGGAAAGTCTAAGCCTGGAGAAGCAAAACCAGGCTGCAAAAGCCCCCAGACCCTGGAACAGCCCCTCCTTGGCTGCTGCACAGCTTGGCAGAAGCCACCAGGGACCAGAGTGAGGAGGAGGCAGGGAAGGAGGCATCCATCAGCCCTACCCACAAGGTGTGAGTCACTGTGCAGCTCAGCAAGGAACAATACCCAGCCCAGGAGCTCCTGAGAGCACAGCCCAGCTCTGCCAGCTGATGCCCAGCAGAGCCAGACCTGGCTGCTGGAGCAGGCACAGGCACCACGAGCTTGGGCTCATTCAAGCTCTCACAGCATCCAGCCAAAATCCATTTTAGAGGCTTCCTTGCTATCCCAAAAGACTTTTGGGTCATTCTTCTTCTAGCCAAGATGGTTTAGAAGGGGAGGAAAAAACAGAATAGAACAACCTAAGTGCTCGCATGGTGAGCAGGTGTTACAGGGCTCTCTGATCCCCTCACAGCTCAGCCACAAAGACCAAGCTGCACATCCAGCCTGAGTCACTCAGAGCAGCCTCACAGCAAGAGCAGGGCACTGCCAACCACCCCTACAGCAACCCCCTGTCCTTTCCCTGTGCCCCATGGCAGGATTGCTGCTGTGGGCACATATACCTACTGCAGAGGCAGCACAGGGGGTGCTGGCAGCTGTGAATGCACAGAATGAGGTGCTCGCAGCTGTGGAGGCACACAGGGCCCAGGGGCTG
>NW_005054498.1:823238-824809 GCF_000277835.1 Geospiza fortis | reverse complement strand
AGCTGCAGCAGCCCAGGCACAGCGTGTGTCAGCTGGGGGCACAGCGTGAGCACAGGCTTAAGCAATTAACAAAGCTTCTTTCCAGGATTTTAGCTCCTCATGGGTCTAAGCCTGTAAGGTGCTTGCTGGGTGCAGGCTGAGCATCCTCAGCTCCCACCATGGGCAGCAGTAAAGGTGCCTGGTGTTCCCAGGAGCTCTGAGGATGGGGCTGTCTGCACACAGACCACACTGCCACGGAACAGCTAAGCCTCCATGGCTTGTCCAAGGTCTGGAAAAAACAGAGCAGGAGTGAAAGTGGAGATGAGAGCCAAGGGCTCTCACTGACCACCAGGAGCTTCCCTTCCGGCTGCTAACAGGTCCTGGACTTGCAAAGCACTGGAAGTGCTCATCCCCCTGGCTGCTGTCAGTGTGCGTGGTGCATTCGCTGTGTTTTGACTAATCTTCCCACCTGAGGAGCTGGGAGTGCTGTGCAGAGCCTGCTGCACTCCCACGGAGCAGCTGAGGCACAGCTGCAGGCAGCTGTTTTCTCAAAGCACAGCTTCTCCTCCTCTGCACCCCCACACACAACTCCACCGAGTATTACTCAGTACAGAATCTGGCCTGGAGTGTTTCCCTTGGCAGGGCTCCCCAGCCAAATTTACCCTGCAAGACATAGAACCACAGAAAATACCCTCTTTACTTCCTCTGGTGTAGTAAGTACTGCCAGGTTTATACCTTAGCATTGAATATCCCCAAATTCCCCTCGCTTTACCCCTGGAATCCTCCTTAGGTTGTGGGCGTTGAGGAAAGCTAACTACAATTCAAACAGCAACTTGCTGGTTGTACTTGTCACTGGAAATTCAGTTAATTCCATCCAACAGGATAAGCCACACTCAGGAGAGGTGGGTGGGAGAAAAGCTAGCTTAACACACTGCTTTTTAAAATCAGCAGTACCAGCTACGCTACAACAGGCTATGCTTTGAATGAATGCTACAGAAAAAGCCCACCAAATGCTGCACAAAATTACACATTACACCCAAAAGCGTGGGCATGCACCATCCCACTCCTTCTACTGCTTCTGGCCACAAATACACTCATGTCTGAAACACTGGAAGGAGGCAGAGAGCAGGCAGTTGGCTCTAATACACCCTCTGAATGTGGACATCAGCTGAAAGCACTGGGAACACACACCGGACCACAGGAGCAGAGCTACACTGAGCAGCCTGGCACTGCAAATGATGGGTTTTTCCCGGAGAACAGACGCAGATTTGAGGGACTTAAAAAAAAAAAATAATAGAAGAGGGAGAAAACGTGTCAGGGCAACCATTCAGCTGAGACAAGCTACAAAAGATAAATACCATTACAGTCCTATTTTCTCCATCACTTCAGCGCACGCTGCCCCCCGAGCCAGCCGGGATCTACGGCGCTCCGCAACAGGTCACGGCTCCAAACTCCCGGGCAGGGGCTGTCCCCCCTCGGACCCTACCCAGAGGTGCCCGGGGAGCGGTGGCCGAGCAAGACGCTGTGAACGCGGCATCAGCCCGAGCACGGCCAGCGCTGCCCTGGGCACCGCACAGCATCGCCCGGCGCGC
>NW_005054498.1:815809-823103 GCF_000277835.1 Geospiza fortis | reverse complement strand
CGCGCCGCAGCCAATCAGCACCCGCCGCCCCGCGCTCATTTGCATGAAGGAGCGGGGCAGCCGCTTGGGGGCGCTCGTGGGAGCGCGCGGAGGGGCTGGGATGGAATGGAATGGAATGGAATGGAATGGAATGGAATGGAATGGAATGGAATGGAATGGAATGGAATGGAATGGAATGGAACGGAATGAGATGGGATGGAACGGAATGAGATGGGATGGAACGGAATGAGATGGAATGGAACGGAATGAGATGGGATGGACGGAATGGAATGGGATGGGACGGAACGGAATGGAACGGAATGGAATGGAACGGAATGAGATGGGATGGGACGGAATGGAATGGAATGGAATGGGACGGAATGGAATGGAATGGAATGGAACGGAACGGAACGGAACGGAACGGAACGGAACGGGATGGGATGGGACGGAACGGAACGGAACGGAACGGAATGGAATGGAATGGAATGGAATGGGACAGCCAGGTTCTTGGGGCTGGGTTTGGAGCTGTCACAGAAAGCGATGGAGGCTGACTGCCCATGAAGGGTGATGCGATGCCCGGGGCAGCACTTCAGGAGGTGATCCATGGTCACAGCATCCTGCTGGGCCACAGCTCCCCAGGGTGTGCAGGGCCCAAGGAATGACAGCCCCATCCCGCAGAGTTTTGGGTCATGACCTATTGCAGAGCCCTGTAGACCCCAGGGGTCAGGCTAGGGGGGCAGCTTGTGCTGATACTGAAGTGATGGAGAAAATAAAGGCACAAGAACATTCTGGAATCTGTGAAGTCATGTTAAACAAGCTAAGGCCAGGGTGCTGTGGCTGAGTGTTGTGTGTGTGAGGGCTGAGCAGTGCTTTGGGCACATGGCCCTTGGATGCCACCAGCCTCAGACAGCTCAGCTGTGCATGCAGGAGCCAGATGTGCAGTTTGGGGAGTTGGTAACTTCTTCACACAGGGAAATTGTGATGAAGAGTGACCAGAGGAAGACCATGTGGTGAGAGTTCTTCCTCACAGTGGAACTGCCTCATGCCATGGGGTGGGGGGGAACAGTACCCAACTGGCAGCACTGGAAACCAGGAGCTCCAGCAAGATTTTGCCTGGTTCCTCCAAAAAGTGGCAGAGATTCCTCTGCTGCCCCCAGCTCAGCTGCCAGCACAGCTGGGCAGGAGGAGAGGCTGAGTCCTCACTCACACAGAACCGGATTGTGCCAGGGCTCACATGATGCATTCCCAGGAATTCCTGCCAGCCAAAAGGCACCGCCCTTTGTGTGAGTACCTCCTGCACACCCCAGAGAACACCCACACGGGAGTGTGTGCTCACACCTGTGTGTGCCCAGAGTGCCACCTGTGCACATCCTGAGCAGGCACTCACACCTCCCTCTGTGAGCTGATCCCAGCCAACACCGTTGGCATTCTCCCTGTGTGCCCAGCACACACAGGAACAGATTGCACAGGCACATTTGTACCCCCAAACACATGTGTATGCACAGAACAGATTGCACAGGCACATTTGTACCCCAGCCATGTGTGTATGCACAGAACAGATTGCACAGGCACATTTGTACCCCAGCCATGTGTGTATGCACAGAACAGATTGCACAGGCACATTTGTACCCCCAGCCACGTGTGCCTCACACACTTCACACCCAGGTTGCCATGTCACACGGGGAGCACTCACACCCCACACGTGTGCAGCTGTTTCTCAGGGCAGTGCCTCCCCCACCATGGTGTTTGTGACTGCTCTGGATTTAGGATCTGTGGTTCTCACACTTGAGGGGAGCAGGCTGGCTCTGAGCTGGAGCAGAGCTTTTTCCATGAACAGTAATGCCCTGAAGGCACAGGCTGCTTTCCCAATTGCTTTGCTGTTCTGTGGAAATGTTTTATCTTTAGCTCTGTTCTTTCATGGCACCCAGACAAGCCAGTGCTTTGGAAGGCTTTTCCCCTGTGTCTGCTCAGTCCTTCCCATGTGGAATTCCCCTGTAAGTCACAGCAGCTGCTGATCAGACACTCTGCTCCTCTCACATGAGTAACCTGTCTTTCCACACTGGTACCCAAGTTACCCTGCCTCATGCTTCAAGGCATCAGCTGATGGCCAAATGAGCAGGAGGGGAGCTCCTCATGGTTGCAGGGTCTCAGAATTCAGGGTCTCAAGTTCTGTTTTGTTCTACCAAACCAAGCTCAGATCCTGGTGCCCCTCTGAAAGGCCAAGGGTGGCAAACTCCAGCAGCACAGATGGTCCTGGAGGCAAAAGGGAGGAGGAAGGGAGTTCAGAGGGGACTTAGGGAGCAAGAGAAAGGACAGCAAAGGCAAGCAGGCATTTTGATGATGCCAGTGAACCAAAGTGCTTCCATCTCTTAGAGAGACAGACAGTGGCAGGAGTACATGCAAGGAATGCTTCGGGAGATAATATCAGAGTAAGGAGCACATAAAAAGATGCAGCTCATTTTCTTGGTTTGATAGGCAAAATAGGGAAACTTGTCTTGGTCTACAATGACTCCTCTGAACCATTTCCAGTTTAAAACCAAACTTGGTCTGTTACACAAATAGAAATACTCCAGTTGTGGTGCTAACACTGGCCTAAGTAAAAGATCAACTACCAACAACTTCCCATGCAGTTAAAGGAATAAAAATGGTAATTTCATCTCAAAATGCTGACTTTAACAGTTCCACTGGTGAATATAGGTGTCTTATTCATGAGAAACATTTGAAATGTGGGTCTTCAAGTGAGTTCAAAAATAAAATGGTCTTGCAGGAGATCCAGGAAAAATAGCCCTGAGAAGCTCACGCTGAGGTGTGAGCTCTTCAGCCTCGCTGAGCTCCAAAGATTCCGATAATTTTAAATCCTTCCGATCCCCCAAACACCCCCTCACAGGTCAGGTGTGGGTTTTTTCTATTTCTAGTCTTCTCTGACAAGCTGTGATGAAGCTTATGGATACTCCTCTATTACAAAGCTACTTTGTGTAATTTCCACAAGATGTCCAAGGTAAATTCAGCTTTGAGTGACCCACAGCACCAAACACACACATGAACTGAGATTTCACCTGTGCACAGGTGAACCACCCCGGCAGTTAATGCTCTTGGCAGATCTGCCACATGAAGCACGAGGCATTTAAATCAGATTATAGAGGCTTGTCTAGGGCAGACACTCCTGGGCCTCTAATCACGAAACCCACACTTGTGGAAAGCAAAGAATTCTCCAGTCCTTGACACAGCCTGGCTGGCTGATGGGTGAATTTGTTGGCCAAGAAAACAAGGGACTTGAAGAGCAGGAAGAGTGGGGGAGAGCCCCAGCAGCAGCCAGGCAGGCTCCCTCCAGATTTCTGACTCCCCATGTTCACCCTGGCCTTTCTGCCCCCCAGATAATGCAGAAAGACATTCCCTGGGGAGTCCCCTTAACCTCCTGTTTTGTATGGTAAATGCAGCGGTATTTATGTAGCTGCAAGTTTCCATGGGTGCTCTACCCCACACAGAGGGTGAATGATGCTATAGTGGAAATACAAACATCACATCACATCACATCACATCACATCACAGGGCAATGCTGAGTGTCCATGGGCTCTCCAGAGCCCACAGACCCCTGCCAGCCTCTCACACAGAGCATGTCCAGGCTGGGGAAAGTCTGCTGAAAGCTGGATTTTATCCCTCTGGTCTCTTTGTGCAGCCCCACAAGCTGTGATTGTTCTCAGCAGATCCACTCTCAATTCTCCAGAGTTTCTCTGGTGGAAAGCACTGCCGAGGGAATCCCCCCTTGACTTTAAAAGGTCACATTTCCTACGTGGTTGCCCCTTTTTCACACATCAGAAAGTTGAATCATCCAACACAAAAGGCATGTGGTGAGTAAGCCACCTTTCTATGTAAGGAAGCTGGGGACGCCCTGAGGGGAAGGAAGGGGTAACGTAAGTGAAGCAAGTGACAAGTGGGGGCTCGGTTTTAGCACGCAGTTCCTTCCAGGAAGATTTCAAAGCAGTTTGCCAAAACTAAAAATAAAAATGTGTGAACTGTGGCATAGAGAGAGGTGTGACTTAAGCTCAGCTCTGCCAGCAAGGCAATGGTTAAAGGAATATCTCCAGCGTCCATTGTCCTGCCTGGTGGGGCACAAGCACTCAAAATGAGAAGTTTCCTCAGCAGCCTCATGGGAAGAGCTTCGAGCACAAACGGGCAGCATTTGTTTCCCGTCATTCCTGGGCTTTCCAGGAAAGCCAAGGAAAGCAGTGGCAAAGAGGAAGGAAAAAAGCCAAGCAGAGAAGGACCTTATGCACCCTGCCTCAGAGATGAAGCCTGGTTGTGGGGTGGGAGGATGCAGCTGGCCTCACAGCTGAGCTGGGTGGTGCTGAGCCCTCTCCAGGGAACACCGACATGCAGGGCAGGAACAGCCCCTGCACAGGGCAGGAACAGCCCCTCTGCAGAGCAGGAACAGCCCCTCTATAAGGCAGGAACAGCCCCTGAGCAGGGCAGGAACAGCCCCTGAGCAGGGCAGCAGCTGAGAGCCAGGCTGAGATCCAGGCTGAGATCCAGGCTGCTGGGCCAGCACACAAGAATGGAGCTTTGGAGAGCTCCCCAGAGAAGGGGAGAGCAAAAGGGAGGTCAAGGACTCCCCAGCACTTAACAGGCTCAATTGTAGAAACTTGGAGTTCTCTGCAGCTAGCGAGGTGAGATGAGGGTTGAGTCAAATATGTTAAAACTTCATTTTCAAACTGAGCCCAGAGCTCAGGAATGACTGGCTTCCACATCTGTACCAAGAACACCAGGATGTGCTCCTTGTATTAATTTTACACCACATCCTGCTCTCCTACAAGAAATGCTTTTTTTTTTTTTTTTCTGGTAAGGCCCTGTGAAATAATTCCTATGCAGTTTACCACTGTGTGGGACCAACCTAAGGTAAGAACACTGAAACCCATTTCAGAACACTGATGCCCACTTCAGAACACTGATTTTGAAGTTCCACTGATGCCCATTTCAGATTTTGAAGGTCCTTCCAGTTGGGGTCAAGTGACATTTCCTTGTTCTAAACTCACCTCACAGTTTTCACATTTATTTCTTCCTTTTTCTAAGTTATGATTAATGTTGGGGGGAAAAAGCAGAAAAAAAAATTGAGAGGAAAACTCACTAGATATCAAAGACTAGAGATGTAAGGAGAGACAAATGTTTAATGCAATCTTTGCACTATGATGATGTAACTGATGGTAGTTAAAGTTAATTTATTAAACATATGACTAAAAGAACAGCTGTGCTTAGGGCTGGGTTGAATGAAGTGTGGGATTTCAGTCCTTGGGATTTTCAGTCCTTGGGCAGGTCCCTCAGCCCATGGGTTGTTCTACCCCTCACATGCAGGGTTACCATTGAAAATAAGTCTTTACTCCTTTTAACTCAGTGTCAGATGAAGAGTCCCACTCTCTTTAGCTCACTGTGCCTCGGGAGAGCTCAGCCCCAGGCTGTTTGCTCAGCCCTGCAGCACCGGGGAGCTCTTCTCAGCCAGGCAGAGAGGAAGGACGTGCTGATTTTTCCAAGTATTTCAACAAAACGACTCTCTTTCTGCAGCGAGAACAAAACCTGCTTAGCTGGCAAGCACCATCCTGCCCCCCTGACCCGGGGCTGACCTCCCCGGGCCGCCTGCCCGGCAGCTTCCCGGCAGCCACGGCTGAGCCTGGAGCTCGTCTCCACGGAATCCAGATTGGTTACAATTGGAAGGGACCTCCTAAAATCATCCAGCCCGACCCCCCTGCCTAAGCAGGGTCATCCAGGAACAGGTCCAGGTGTGTTTGGAATGTCTCCTGAGAGGGAAACTCCACAATCTCCCTGGGCAGCCGTTCCAAGGCTCTGCCCGCTCCATGGAAAGTTCTTCCTCATGTTGAGGTGGAACTTCTTGTGTTTTAGTTTGTGGTCATTGCTCCTCATCCTCTCACTGGGTACCACTGAAGAGTCTGGGACCATCATCTTGGCACTCACCTTGGAGATATTTATATGAATTAATGAGATCTCCACTCAATCTTCTCTCCTAAACATACCCATGAGAAGCCAGGGACAGGGACAGAGACAGGGACAGGGACAGGAGTGGCAGTGTCAGTTCCTGTGTCCAGTTCTGGGCCCCTCAGTTCAGGAACAAGATCCAAGGGCTGGAGCATGTCTGGAGAAGGGAATGGAGCTGGGAAGGGGCTGGAGCACCAGGAGCTGCTGAGGGAACTCTGGGGACTCAGCCTGGAGGAAAGAAGGTTCAGGGGGGACCTTCTCACTCTATAACCCCTGAGAGGAGGGTGCAGCCAGCTGGGGGTCAGGCTCTGCTCCAGGGAACAAGGGACAGGACACGAGGGAACAACCTTGAGCTGCTCCAGGGGAGGTTGGGGTTGGATGTTAAGGAAAATTTATTCACAGAAAGGGTAATTAGTCATTGGAATGGACTGTCCAGAGATGTGGTGGAGACACCCTGGAGGCGCTCAAGGAAAGCCTGGATGTGGCAATTGGTGCCATGGTCCAGTTGACAAAGGTGCTTAGTCACAGATTGGGCTGGATGATCTCAGAGATCTTTTCCAACCTAACTGATTCTGTGTTTCTATGATTTAGTTTCTTCTGCCTGCCTACAGTGAGAGGACCAGTGGACATGGCCTCAAGACAAGACATGGGAGATTCAGATTAGATTAGAAAAAAAAAATTACTGTTAGGGTGGTCTGGTATTGGAAGGGGCTGCCCAGGAAGGTGATGGAGTCACCACCCCTGAAGGTATTTGAGAAACATCCAGACCTGGTGCTGGGTGATGTGGTTTTGTGGATGCTGGCGGGATTGTTGGACTCGATCTTAAAGGTCTCTTCCAAAGCTTTATGACTCCATGAAGTCATTCTCCACCTTAACTTTATTTCCCATTACAGAGCACGTTAAAATCATAATCATGTGCATCTATAAACCTTTAACTCCATTACACAGCAGCACCCTGTTCCTCAATGTTCTTTCACCGTGTTTCCTCGTGAACAGCCAGGAGGTACAGAAACGATTCAGAAACACTCCAGAATAGCCTGGATCACCTCCAGGAACGGTGCTGAAAAATCCCAATTTCAAGGCCAAGTTCAAAGCGACTCGGGGCATTTCTTGAGGAAAAGGCTGAGTATTACAAGTAAATTATCAGTCCGGTTAAAAAGCGCTCTGCCTGCCAGCAATCAAGGAGCGTTCGGAGGCTGTGAGGTGCCTGGGGGACGGCCGGGGTGGTGTGTGAGAGCGGGGGGTCGGGCTGACGGTTCCCGGGGGTCGGGCTGGCAGTTCCCGGGGGTCCCTGTCAGTGATTCCCGGGGTCGCTGTCACCGACCCGCCGCCC
>NW_005054498.1:807438-815242 GCF_000277835.1 Geospiza fortis | reverse complement strand
GGGCGGCTCCGGCCCCGGGAGCAGCGGTTTGAGCCCGGGAGGTGCCGAGCTCTGCCTCTGGAGTGAGGCCAGAGAAGGGCAGCGGAGCTGGGGAAGGGGCTGGAGCACAAGCGGCGGCTGAGGGAGCTGGGGGGGCTCAGCCTGAAGGACAGCACGCTCAGGGGTGATCTTATCGCTCTCTGCAACCATTGAAAGGATGTTGTAGCCAGGTGGGGTCGGGCTCTGCTCCCAGGGAACCAGAGATAGGATGAGGGGACAGTGTTAAGCTGCTTTATGCTGGACATTAGGAAGAATTTCTTCGCTTCAGCCACGGGAATGGGCTGTCCAGGGAGGTGGTGGAGTCACTGTCGCTGGAGGTGTTTAAGAATGGACGTGGCACTTAATGGCAAGTCTGGTTGACAAGGTGATGTTCGGTCACAGGTTGGACTGAATGATCTCAGAGGTCTTTTCCAATCTAATTGATTCCGTGATTCTGTGATTTCCTGGTAATGCAGTAATGAGCGGTAATGGATGGGGGGAAGATGCACCTGGAAGTGCGTGAGGAGGAGCCCAGCCCTGTGTGCTTTCAGCATTTCACTGCAGCGGAGGAATCGCTGCCGTTGTGTTGGAAACTCGGCTGACACATCAATTAACTGCAACCCGCAGGCAGAGCCTCTCTCATAGATGCTTTGCCAAAACCTCCACACATGGTTTAGGGGAGTAGTGGATGCTTGATTTCACAGCTGTCATCCTGACTTCATTGGTCATCCTCACTCATTTTCTCTCTTATCTAAATTGCTCCTTGGATTTTCAGTTTGGACTGTGTAATAGTTGGACAAAATCTTAATGTGGTTTCTGAAAAGAGCAAAGTGTTGCCAGACTCAGCCCCTGAAAATCCAGCAATTCTCAAAGAGAGTTGTTTTACAAACCTGCTGATGAATCAAACCTGGAAAAGCTACTGAGCAGTAGAAGGCGGGAGAAATCACACACATGTATCTCAACCAGGTTAAAGTTTATTGTTAAAGCTGCTTGGTACTCTGTGAAGGTGTACACGTAGGAACTGCACATCTGTCTGGGAGTCTGTTTTCCTGCTGTCATAGATAGATCTGACAGATACCTGCCTTTGACAGAGAGAAAAACCATGGAAAGGGAGTGAACCTTCACAAAACACTTTGGCACTGAATGAGTGTGTTACTGAACAGTTTGTTGCCACATCCTAATTTCCTTATATCTCTTCCTATGACTTTACAGTTGCTTATTCTTTCTGAAATTTTCTTTTTGTTTTTTCATCAATAAATTTAGTACTCGAAATAATTTCCCTGCATTTACCTTATCAATATGAGCACAGTGGGTTTTTATATTCTTCAGAAGGAGTTTAAAAAGAAGTTTCAAATACTCTTCTGGAGAATATTTACCAAAACAGCCACAGAAGTGCAGGAAGGCCTTTAGGTGATATAATTCTTCTGCAATTAAGCTATAGAAAGGTACTTTTAGCAAGTGCAATGATTTTAGTACATGTCTTAGTCTCTCTGAAAATATTAAAGGCACTGATAGAAATACTGTCAGTGGTAGAGATTCTTTGTATAATTTGATATAACTGGATACCAAGTTGATTAGAACACAAAACCTAGAGAACCTTAAAGCAAGAAATGAGGTGGTTTAACATATTTTGAAATAAACTTTTAAGTGTACTTTGTACTCAAGCCGAGTGAAAGAATTTTGTAGCACAGGTTGGATAAAGTTAGTAATCAAAAAGAACACTTTTTCAGGAATTGAATTTACACTGTGGGGATAATCCTGGTGATGGTAGTCATGTTTTTAGATAGCAAATCTGGGTTTGCTGTTACCTCTAAGTGTAGTGGCTTGGGTCAGTTTTTTGGACACTACGGGTGGATGTTCCTATTGAGCTTTGTGCAGAGTAGGTGCATTGTTCCTCTGTGGGCTGGTGAAACAGGAGATGCTGAGAAACTGCTCACAGTGCCTTTCCTTGTCATTGCAGGTGTGCGAGTCCTGGTGGATGCCAGAGAGAAGCTCCACATCCCTTGGGGGGATCCTGCCAACCAGAGCAACGGGGACAAGGTGATGGCTTTCGACACGCGCGCGGTCACCGTGGTGCAGGGCATGGTGGAGACCGGGGTCTTTTTGGACTACCTGCCTGCCATCCGAGCCCTGTGGGCAGACAGTGGCATCCAGCACGCCTATGACAGGCGCAGGGAGTTCCAGCTGGTAAGATTTGCCTTTAAGTGCCCGTGTGTGATTTGGTTCCTTCCTTGGTTCTCTGTGAAACGCCGACCCAGCCGCTTCCGTACGCGTTTTTGAGTGGTTGGCTGTTACTCTGTGGTGTTGCACACAGCTGCATTTAGCTACTTCCCCCCCTTTTTTTAATAATAATAAAAGAGATTCTGACGTAATCGTTCTCATTTCATATGTGGGAAAGCTGAGGTATTGAGGGCTTTTAAGTTTTGTAACAAAGCTGGTACCTGCACAGTATTTTTACTATATGATTATTACCACCCTTTTATTAACTGGTGCATCAACTTAACCAAGCCAAGCAAAAAAAAAATGGTTTGTCAAAAAAAGACAGCCTTAATAGTAATGTGATTTTTGAAGAAAAGATATGCATGGGTTAATGAGAAGAATTTAAAAACCACTCCCTTCTCTATTCCAGTTTGAGCAATCTAGCAAACATTCCCTCTGTATACTTCCTGTTTAATTTTGAATGTCTGTGTTAATAGTCATGTAATGAGATTTTTGTTGCATTGAAGTTTTCAGCTTCAGTGTAGCAAAATGGAATGGAAATATAATGGAATTCACAATTTTATTTTAGTGGGGTAGAGATGGAGTACACAATTCAGTAGTGGGGTTGGAAAGGAAAAAGAAACCTCTTGATTCTTGAGCTGCAGCTCAAACTGTCTGTGACAGCTGAACTCCCTTTGTTCCATTCCCATGCAAATGCTGCAAAAAGAGTTGAAAAATTTTGAGTTAAATTTGATTGTTGGTTCATAGACTTGTGTATGCCAGTGGCATAGGGTTTTGTGGGGGTGGGGGTTGAGAACCTTAAAATAGATTAAATCTGTTCTGGTAGGTCTCTCAAACATAAGTGGCTTTGTGTTTTTATGTCTTAAAAATAACCTTTGTGTTAGTATGAATCCAAACAATAGCTCATGATGTCTCCTGTTGAGCTGTTATGAATGGTTGTGTAATCATAGCCTGCCTTAAAGAGGTTGTGTAAATATTCTATAAATATGTATTGCCCTGATCATGGAATGTCTTCTGCAGATTGCAGAATGGGCAGGTGCTGCAGTGGCCTATCACCTGCCCAGCCCTGGGCTGAGCTCTGTAAATAAGTTCCTAAGGAGACCTGTTGCTCCTTGAGTTTCACCTTCAAGTGATCATAAAAGAGTAATTGCACTTCTGTAGTCAAGATTCTGGTGCAGATGTGACTTCTAGTGGTGTAATTGCTGTGCTGGAAGGATCTGCTTAAAATCTGTTCAATAAAACAGTTTTGTCTTCGATTAAATATGTTTAGTGACTTGAGGCTGTGTAGCAAAGGGAAGGGAGCAATTACTGTTCTGTCATCTTGAGGCCCTGGGAAGTGGGTTCTTTCCATAACTGAAACATGTGCAGAGTTTCACTTTGAGTGGGTTGTGAAGAGGGTAGTGAAGAATTTGTTCTTCTGAACCTTGCAGAAAGAAAGCTGTTGCTTTCTTCTGTAAATCCCTAAATCTGTGTAATTATCTGCAAAAATATATATTTATCATGTTGTGCTTTAGGTAAAACTGGAATATTTTTTAGGTGCTCTTAATAGTTCAGTACTATCCTAATAATTTTTGAAAGCAAGGTAACTGCTTTATTTATTCTTATATTACTTTATTTCCTAAATCCTTTCAAAATTTCAGCTGGACATATTTATGCCAAGTTATAAACATGAAAGGAAAAAAAAAGGCAATGAATGATGTCATTGTGTGGAGTGCAGGCACTGTGATCTGTGCTGGCCAAGCATGAAGTCTCAGTTTTACCCCAGTAAGCTTCAGCTTAACTTCTGCCAGAGCCCCATGTGGGCAGCAGAGCAGAGGGAAGCACCTGGAGCAGTGTGGATTCTTGCTGTACCTGCTCAGGCTTTGCAGGAGAGTGCCCAGAGAGTTCCTGTGCTGTGACAGGAGAGGAGGGACACAAATGGTTAAGGAGGGAGTGACAGGCGTGTCCCAGTCAGGAGCTAGAGCAGGGGGAAGTTGGGAGAGACACAGACAGTTCAGGCGTGTCAAGTACTGACTCTTGAAGTGAAGGCTCCAGACTAAAAATTTTTAACACTGTAAAATGGGGAAAAAGAGGAAAATACTGTTCTGCTTCCAGTTTAGCTGCTTGTAGCAAATAAAAATATGATGAGAGATAGCAGCAATGATTAGATGAGTAGGAGAGAGGGAAAAGTGGCACAAAAATAGTGTAAAGCTCTGAGGCTGACATGGTAGAGAAACATTATTGGGCTGTATCTGCTCTGACTTCTTTTCAGACTGTTGAGTGAGTTTAACTTTTCACTGGACTGAAAAACATGGCTCCTACTAAGAGAGCACAGGCAGAAACAGTGGGGAAGTGTTTGCCATGGGAATAGGACACTCTGGGACAGAGGTAGAGGTGAGCAAATGGAAAATGGAGCAGTGATGGGTAAGGAGTGAAAAATGTCAAAATTTACATATAAATTTTGGAGGAAAGGCAGCGAGAATGTGTACTGTAGATGCCATTTGTAGCCTGAGTAGAGAAAAAAGGTTTAAAATTGAGATTTCTGCAAAATTATGGTTAAAACTTCAACATATATGAACTTTTGTGAGGGCTTGTAAAGCTGCTCTTGCTTTTATGTTTTCCTCCAGGATCTTTTACTGATGATGTTGGGAGCCTAAGGAAACAATGAGATCTTTTTATAGCAGCAAAAAAAAAAGAACTTGGTTGTATTTTAATGGAATTAGGAATCAGCATTTCCATGTCTAGTTCACTGGAGTGTCCTTCCTCATTTTGTTAACTCAAGTGGTCATGGGATAACCAAGATGATTTCTTTCCCTTGGTATAAAAATAGGGGCCTTCTGGCCACTAGCAGCAGCATTTATGAAAATTCATTAGGTCATGCTTGTGTAGTGCTTTAAAACTGGAAAGAGCTAATTACAGCTTAGTGCAATATGTGCCACTTCAGTGCTTCCCAGGTGGTTGATGTTATAATCCCTCACATTTTATTGCAAACCAGACTCATTCAGGTGCTTGTTCCGCTAGCACAGGTAGCTGCAGGCTGGCCTGGCTCTGCAGCTGAGGCAGTTCTGTAACTTACACTGGAGGTTCTGGTCATCCTCAGGCTTCCCCTCCATCCACCAGGCTTGTTTCTGCTCTGGCCTCTCAGGAGGCTGACAGGGCTGAGTTACAGATTGAGTCTGAATCGACCCAACACCTGACACCTCATGAACATTTCACATTTCCCATCAGTGCTTGGTTTCCGGTAAAAATCTGAAGTGACTTGGATAAACACAGCCATTCTGTCAGTTCTGCAGCATGCAGGCTGACTTACCTGAGCATTTCCTGGTTGTTCTGTTTGTGCTGCTGAGCTTTCAGTGTGTGGTGTAAGGTTTGCTGTTCTCCTGGAGCTTTGCTGAGCAGCCTTTGGTGCTGTGGAACACTGAGCAGGGCCCTTGTGAGTAAGAGTAGCCTTGTGCTTCCCTCTCATGTCAGTCATTTCTTGAACTTGCTGTGAGAGCTGTTAACAGAGAAGCATTTTGAAGTATTCTCCAGGAGTCTCATTGTTCTCTGAGAATGGAAGAGTATGATGAGAGCCGAGTTGCTCAGATGTGTGATAAGCTTTGAATGCGTTCAGTGTTTGTTCTTGTTGAAGGTAACTTTTGGGTGGGTTTTGATCTTTGCCACCAGCAGTTGTTGATCTTCAGACAGATACTTAATGCCCTACTTGCAGTTTAAGTGAATGTTGTTGGGTATTTTAAACCCAGAAAGCTGCAGAGATGTGAGATGACAGTTTATTTTTGTCCATATTTGCATAGAACTGCAGGCACAGATGATACAATAAGGATTATAGGGTATGCACTCACCTCTGGATCACAGCTTTTTCTGTGACACGTCTGCAAGTGCTAGATCAGATTATAGAAGACAGGAAAAGGCGTGTTCTGCTTGAAGTTGCAGTGATAGCTTTGCAGCAGCTTCCATGTAGCATTTTTCTTTTGCAGACAAGTATTTGTGGCAAGTATTGGTCAGTTTATTGTATTTTGTCTTATTCTCCTTGGGCTTTTCAGGGTTCTCTGTGAATATTAGTGAGGCTGTTGTACACACAAGGATATTAATTAAGCTCTACTGAAAGGATGAGTCCTCAAATGGACGCTAGAGAATATTAGGAAAGTTTATTGTTCTTTCAACACATCCTGAAATGTGCCCTATTATAGAGGCTGATCCTGCAGAGGTCAGTTGTGTGTGAAGCCAGGCTAAGTTGCCAGATGTTGAAGTTTTCCCCTTTTGGAAGGTGGATTCCCATTTTATGGGTCAGCTGTGAGGTCAGTGCACAAAGTCCCTCTGAAGTCACAAGTGTAGAGCCTGGAAAAAGTATCTTACCTGTCATTTATGGAAGTGTCCACATTGTGTTTGTGCCAGTGGCTTTCAGAAGCCTTTCAGCAGCTTCTGCAATGTTTTCCTTCCAGTGTTCATTTCTTTAACCTCCCTACACCCCTTCATTGGGAGGTAGGCATGGCTTTCCTCTTGGATCTCCTCTTGGATCTGGGATTGGATATTCAGTGTTCCCACTCTGCTTGAAGGGTGCAGGAGTTGCTTCTCTTGGGACATGAGTGCATAAAGTGTTGGGAGGAGGTTTCTGAGACCCGACAGGAGAATCTTCATTACAGACATGAGATCCAGCCATCCAGCATTTCTTTAAACATTGACTATTTGGGCACTTAATAATTCAGAGTTAGTTTACTGAAATATAGTGTTGCAATTACACTGACTATTGCTTAAATTTCTATGTGGAAACTAAAAAGCTGTTGCTTTATATATGTTGAAGTATGAACAGTTCTTTCCCCTTTCTCTAATCAGTACTCTGGCACACATCAGGTCACAGGATGGCCTGTGTACAGTGAGAAATGACTCCTTAAAGCCCTTGGAAAAGGCTGCTTGCCATCTCATGGTCTTCAGGTGAAAAGGATTTATCAAACATTGTAGCTATAACTGGAAAGAAAAGTGATTTACAAATTTATACTTCAAAATGAGCTGTTCAAATCCTCAAAAGAGACTTGGATTTTTTGAAGATTTGCTGTTTTTCCAGCCGCAGTGAGAAGATAATGCTGGTTTTGGGTTGGCATTAATAAGACTCCTTATAGGGATTAACTCTAGAGTCCAGCAGTAGAGGCTTGAGTGTCCTTACTCCAGATTTGTGGCCAAAACCCCTTCAGTGTATGCCAGTGCTTTAGTATTGGGGATTGACTGTAATATTTCAGTCAAGCTGAGTGATCTTCAGGTGAATTATACTAATTTAACACGAAATGCCATTTTTTATCCTTTTCCAAATTGGGATTAGGATTTCTGTTTCAGCCTCTGAGAGCTGAAATGATGTTTCTGGGACTGCCTTCTTGCCTTCCCACCACTCTTCCATTCCTGCCTGCTAACTTTTCTTATTAGCAGCAAAATATTGAAGTGTTTGGAGAGTGGACTGGTCTTTATTTCCAGTTGGTGCTGGTCTGGTTTTAATGGAGAACCTCTTTACCATACTTTCTTCACAATGTTGCTATTTTTTTTTAATATATATATTTTTTTGTTGTTGCTATTAAGCACAAATGTGGTTGTGGGCTTG
>NW_005054498.1:790920-807357 GCF_000277835.1 Geospiza fortis | reverse complement strand
AATGAATGCCTTTTGTGTCCTGTGTGCTACACTTGGCTTGTGCAAGCCTCTATTTTCTGCATGGTTTCAGTGCAGTCTCTCAGGATGGAATTCCTAATTCAAACCCAATCCAGATACTGACTAACCTGGTCTAGTGGAAGGGGTCCTGCCCATGGCAGCAGGTTGGAACAAGGGGATAGTTCAGGTCCTTTCCAACCCAAACCATTTTGGCGTTCTGTCATCTGTTTATGGGGAACCACTGCTTTTAAAAGCAGACTTGTACAATGCAGTGTGGGAGCAAAGTGATGTGTTCTTATACATATGCCATCTCCAACAAGCCATGTCCTGTTGATAGTCATGTGCCTTAGTTTCCTAAACATTTTATTGCAGAAGAGTAGAAGGTGACCTACTTCTTGCAAAAAAAGGGAATTCTATAACCGTGGTTAAATAAATATAAAATACAAGTGCCCTTCTGAATATGAATATTCACATCTTGAGCGTATGAACCTCTTCTCAGCAGGTTGTTTTGAATCTCTGCAAATGTGTTAGAGGAGCTTTTGCTGCTTCTGCTGTGCAGTGTAAACTGAGCCCTTGGTACGGACATTTATTGCACGCTCATTTCCGTGCTCTCTACTCACCTGCAAGGTGTTGCATGTTGGTACCTGCAGAGCTGTCTCCTGACAACCTTTGGAATTTAAACAGCACTGGCTGCGCCCCTTCTGGGTCCATTTAGAAGTGACTTCCTGAGCACAAACCCTGCACAGTCGCTGGGCTCGTGGCTGTCAGCAAATCTGTGTGGGATAAATGCAGTGTCATCTTCCAGGCCTGTGTTCTGCACCTGAGGCAAGGAGCAGAGAGGGATCTTTTCATGTGTAAATATGGAATCCTTCAGGACTGAGCTGCTATGCCAGAGGCAGTGCTGATTTGTGCTGCTGTTCCCTAATTTGAGTTTGCTGTAACAAGGCTTCAGCCTTAGAGGCTGGTGAAGTCTGCTCTCACCAAGCACATATTTATTGTACCTAGGTTGTACTGGGTGACTGTTTTGGCTCTTTATTGTCCCAGATTTCAGTTGCTGAATGCTTTGATACCTTCTGGCTTCAGGCTGCACCTCTTACATAGAACTAGCAAAGGAGTAGGAAACTTCAGCTTGTGGTGGCTGAGGAAGTTGCTTAAGAAAATGTGAGAAAACCAAATGCAGCTGACCTCACTCACTGCGTCAGAAAAGCAATAGAATAACTGTACTTGTGGGAAAGCAAGATAATCTCTGTGCCAGCATTGTGTCTGCTGGCACTTTCCTTTGCTAAGGATCTGAATTATCAAATTCAGTTGAGAAGTTTGAGGCTGCAGAACCTGCCCTTTTACAGAACAACAAGCTGTATGCTCACAGTGCTGATGGAGGCTGCCTCATACCAAGTGGTATCTTGTATCACTCTGGAATATGAAGCCTTTATTTATATCTTAAAGGTGAATAAATCAGTCATAGAACATGATATTAGTTAACTTGGCAGCCTCAAACCATAAATGAAATGTGTTTAATTCAAATAAAAATCTGAATAATCCCAGAGATTAGCACTTATATTTTACCCCAGAGTTGTCTGATGGGTTGAATTTTAATAGTGATAAAGAAAATGTTTAAGAGTCCATCAGCAGCTAAAAAAGTCCTAAATTACTTCCTGTATCTTCTTAACTTGCATGTCTGCATTAACAAGAAACATCAGGTAACAGAGCTGGAAAAGTTGAGGAATTTTAAATACAGAAACCACCCTGAATTTTCATCACAGCAACTGACAACAACTACTTCAGAAAAGAAAATTTCTGAACAGTAATAAGGGGTGAGCTGCCTTTTACAGCACTCAATTCACTGTGCCATGTTGCACACCTCTCCATCATAGTCATTCCTGCCTCAAATTTCTTTTCCTTCAGTCTCCTCAGTTAATAAGTGAAATATCATTCTCCTCTTCAGAGACTTAACCAAGGAACTGAAAAGACCCCAAATTGTTTTTATGGCTCAAGGGTACAGGAATGTGTAATACCACATAAGTTTCTGTTTCTTTTTCCTTTGTTTAAAGATGCTGGGGAAATAATTTTAAACAAAATGCTGGGATCTCTGCAGGCAGCCTGGGAGCACTTCTCTCTTTGGGCACATGATGATATTTTATCACCCACCGGTGACCAAATCAAGAGGATGCAGAATTTCCAGGGGTGGAAACATTGCACTGGTACCATTTGTATTTCAAAATATCTACACAAAGTTGTAAGGGAAAAAAGTAATGCAGGGTGATTACTAAAATTTTACAAGTGGGTGCTGTTGGGACTCTTGAATGGTTTCAGTAGCAAAGTTATATAGTTGCTCTAGTAATTAATTTTTGTTTCTTTCTAGTTTTAGTTAATTCATAGTATGAAATTCTGCAAGTGACATCAAATGTTTTCTGCCTCTTGAGCTCTTTTAAACACAACTTTTAGTAGTTTTTAAAACCACCAATATTCAGCTAATGGTACAGGTAGATCTTTCACTAGACCCAGTAAATTATCACAGGATCTTGTCAGCTTGGAAAGAGAGCTGGTTTGTGAATGCATCACTGGCTGCAAACAGAAATACCAGAACTTAATTGAAATGGATTCTTCTAATTGAGGCAGAGGAAGGAACTAAAAAGCATTTGGTCATCTGGATTTCTCATGAGGCTGAAATAGGAACCAAATGTACTTTAAAACTGAATCCTAGAGAAGTGCATTGGGATCCAGTCCAGGGCTCTGATTTTGAAATGTTGTGATTTAGTGCAGAGTTTATGCAATAATGGACTTTTCAAGCATCTTCAAGTTCAGTATGGCCAGTTTTAGTGCTGATCCATTTCCACATGCCAAATATTTGTCGTGTTTTTGGGAGCCTTTGCTGGTCTTGTACAACTTGGAAGCAAGTAAAGCTCTAAATGATGGATGGCAGATTTGCAGACTCACCACTGCTCCAGCATTAGATTAAATGCAGTTGGAGTTGCAAACACATGAAGTCATGGAGCCAGTGGGTCAGTGCTCTGAAGGAAGAGCAAATGTTTACAGTCTGGTTCCAGTCTGTTTTGTGTGCAAAACATCTGAGGTTTATAGAGATGCTGCCCAAAGTGTAAATAGTAACTGGGAGGTGGCAGTTTCTCCTTGGTCAGTGCATGTTTTTATAGGGTTTCTAGGGCTGTGTGTTCTGGTCCTTGGAGGATTGATTTCATCAATGAAATTTGAAAATCTTCTGCAAAGTATTGGTGTCTTCCCTAAGGTAAACTCTGTGGAAGAAGAGTTTGAATTGTAAATACTTAGTGAGAGAGTAAAAAGACCTTTGAAGAAACAAAGTTCACCTGATCCTTGCTTTCATGGGTTAATATCTGTTCAGGCTCTGGCAAGCAGCAGCCTTTTGGTTGGGTGCTCTGGGTCTGTGCTTGTCCCATGTGTTCCTCAAGCTGGCTCTGATCTCCAGAAGGGGCTGCAACAACCTTGAGTTTGCTTCCTATTTGATGGTGATCCTAAGGAAAATCATGGAATCACAGAATGCTTTGGGATGGAGGAACCTTAAAGCTCATCTTGTTCCTCTCCCAACCTTCCACTATCCCAGGGTGCTCCAAGCTCTGTGCAGCCTGGCCTTGGACATTCCAGGGGTGGGCCAGCCTGTGCCAGGACCTCACAGGGAAGAATTTCTTCACTCCAGGATTGATGCTGTGGACTCTGAGGGTTTTTAATTGTTGGAAGGAGTCTCAGCTGTCTCTAGAATATGTCACATCCTGGTTTCCAAGCAGTCTTTCAGAATTAGAAATACAATAGCAGAATGCCTGGTGTGGAGAAATTGTAGTTTTGTAGGCTTTAGTGAAATGCTGTTTCCTACCTAAAAGCTGGAGTGACTTTGCATATTTTTGAGCAATTAAGAATTCGGCAATTAAATTCCACCAGGAGAGGGGAGGGTTACCTAAGTAAGAAAACTGAAATAGATTTCTTCCCTCTTAGGAAAGTAATTGAAAATGGGAACAGTTTGCTCTGTGATATACTGGTATGCAGATTAAATTCTTTTTACAGTTCAATTATGTTTTAATTAATTTAATTGGAGTGGCATGGTATGTATGAAACTGTGTAAATGCTCTACTGATGGGAGACAATCTGTGGGAGTTGTGTGTCTGGCACTTTGAAGGCAGAGCACTGCTGCACTGGGTGCAGGAAGGAGCAGCAGCTGTAGCTGGAGCCTTGTTTGGAGTATTTAATTCCAGGCTGGCTTGGTGACATCCTTGTGTCACTCTCAGGGTATGGCAGATGTCCCCAGCTTGCAGGTGCTGCCAGGGTGTCACAGTGCAGGGCCCCAGGTTGGCGTGCTCTGTCTCCCTCCATTTGTTATCCACATTTTGAGAATTATGGATTAATTGGATTACACTAAATAGGGGATAATAGATTAAAGGGATATTATTGGGTTAAACCCCTTCTTAAACCCCTTCACCTTTCTTTGTTAATGCTGTTATGCAAGATAAAAATGTCACTCATGAAATAAACTTGGGCTGACTCCTCTCGTGGTGCTTTTGGAGTTGAGCACCCTCCAGCCAAAGTGATCCAGCTGTTGCAAGCACAGATTCTGCTCTGCCACCAACAGGTTTTACAAAAGATGGCTTCTGTGAGTCAGGACTTGAACCTTTCCTTTTTTTAGGGCAGATGCTGAGTTTGTGGGACCAAACATGAGGCAGGTTTCACTTCTACCCCACGTGACGCAGTTCTGATGGCTCTGAAAAAAGGCAAACACAGCTCGAGCTGCACACAGCAAGCACTGAAAAGGGGAAATGGGGCTGAGCTCTGAGAGCTGGGCTGAGCTGTGACGCAGTTGTGATGTGGATTGATGAGCAGCAGCATTATTTTGTACTCTGTATCAGCAACTGTGTCTGAACTCTCTGTTCTTGCAGAGAAATGGGAATTAATCCCCAACGTGCTGAATTTTATCTCTGGAAATGGGCAGATCAGGTTTAAGTGACTATTCAAATGGTTGAGCTGGAGAGAAAGAAGCTGAGAGATGTGAGATGTCTGGTCTTGACACACACTGTCTGTGCTTCAGCCTCTAAGAGACACTGCTGCTGTGCTTCCCTGCCTGGGAGGTTCTGCTTAGTTACTTCAAGTTGTCCCTTCCTTCCCAGACAGTCCAAACTTGCACATACACAAAAATCAGTTTCCCTTTTTGCACTCTGAGATCAGTTATGAACCACCATGACCCCAGCCTGTACTAGCAGATGCTGACACAGCCCTTGTAAGGCCGCTCCATTCGTGCTCCCACAGGCAGCAGTGCCATTTTCCAGCAGTTTACCCTTTGGTTTTGGAGAGTTTGGGATTAATTTCACTTGGAACACTTGGCTGCTCTGCACATGGCCACAGTAATGCTCATGTGGGCATAAATGGGGACTGCTGTGCTTTGGCCAGAATTAACACTTAGAGAAAGGAAACCTCTCACAGGGAAATGTCTTGTGTTAGTGCACACTTAAATCTTTTGACCCCAATTTTCAATTTGGGAAGTAAATATACTACTGCTTACCTGGGCTTTTTTCCCTAAATACCTTCAGCACCATTATTAAAAATTAGTTATTGTATATGCTTATTGTAAACTTCCAGAATGCTGCTGATACTGCTTGAAGAATGAGTGTTAAATCAAGAATTAGAGTATGGAGTGGCAATTCAGAAATAAATTGTTTCCCTTCACTTTAGGAGAGACCAATCAAGTTGCTGGATTGCTGCTGTAAAACAGGGAAAGTATATTTTTAAAAGTTTAGTTCCTTGAGTAAACAGGTTATAGGTATGAATTTGGGAAGTTTTGTCCTAGTCTATTGACTGGGGCATCTTTAAAAGAGGAATCCTCCTCAAAAAGCACTGGGAGAAAGAGAAATTGTAGAAACCTGAAAGCTGTGAAGGAACCAAGATTGTTTCATTTACCTCCAAGTGTGAGACCAAACCAGTTGAATGTCGTGATGTGAGACTTGGTTAAACCTGCTGCTCTAACAGTCACGACAGTTGTGGATTTGAGCTCATTAATGTAATTAGGATATGCATTCATGGCATAAATGTGTCATCTGGATCATCTCCCTCCTTTGTGCAATGCTGTGGATGTTCCCTGTTTGGGTGGAGGAGGTTGTGCCCTGTAATCTCCCTTCCTCTGGGAATCTGCATTGATTGATTTGATGGAAATGTTTCTCCATTCATTATCCCTCTGTTTATTACTGTCATTTCAGGAGACATCTGCTAAACCTTCAGTGGCAGCACTATTGATTTGTACTCAGTCTTCTTTTAAATCAGCTTAGGGTGGGGTGGCAAGAAAATAAAATGTTGCTACAGATTCTTTCCTTTGCCAAAATCCTCAGATATGGATTTTCCTGGATTGAGCCCCTAACAGAAAAACACCCTGTACATAATGAAGTGTGTGCTAGAAGCATTACTAGGGTGCTGTAAAATGCAGAATTTTCAGACTCTGCTTATGTCTCCATCATCTTCGTTCAAGCTGATTCTCCAGAGTTATGGACGGTTTGGTTTGCATATTTAGGCATGTACACACCAGCCTAAAAACACTGCAATTACCTGTTCTTATTCTAAACTAGGCTTGTAAAAAAGCTTATTTTTGGTGGTGTTTTTGTTTCTAGTGTTTTTGTGGGTTTTTAATTAAATAAAATAGGAAATATTTGTTTCTCTTTTTCAAGAAATTCAAGTAAGGTCAGGAAGAGAAAATGTTTGGTGGTTCTTAGAGTTCTAATATGGAGCCACTAAGTTATATCTCCTATTTTCTTAAAGTATCACATTTATTATTTCAGACACTTAATAAGCCCTGTCAGTTCAGTATGTTCCACTGAACTTGCAGCCAAACCTAGATGGTTTGATTAATTGTTTCTTTCTTTAAACCTTGTGATGACAGAATCTTTATTTGATGCTTTTTCTCTATCTCTTTTTTCTTTTTTAAGCAATTGCTAGTGGAAAAAATGCAGTTTCCCTGATCCCCTTGAAGAGCTAAAAAGCCATTTGGCTTTGCTAAGGTTTCAACAAATCATATTTAGATTGCTGACATTGTTTTCATGGAAACCAAATAAATTGGTGCTTCCTGGGTTTAAAAGATGTGTTCATCTAGTGTGTATTTCATGTAGGTTTTTTTTTTCTTCCCTCCCCAGAAATATTTTTGTGGTTACTTTGCTTTAGGCAGTAACCAGGCAGTGATCTTTGTGCTGGGTTTTGCTTAGAAAAGATACTTGCTCTGGTTTACTGCAGATGACCACACCAGCAGGTGTTGGCCTACAACTAAATGACCACCTCTGCTTTGGAAAAAGAATGAATTTGTAAAATGTCTTAGTGAAAAAAAATGAATTATAGAACTGGAGATAGTTCATTGAACAAGTAGTTTAATGCGGAGTTGTAGGGGAAGCTGTTTTGTCAGTCACCTTGATGGGAGTAAGATTTCAGTGTTTTCTTGTACATTGATGATGGAGTGGCTTGGCTCTCTCAGGGAGGATCACAGGGCTCCAGGAGGCACAGGCTGGTTTGACTCAAACCTTTCTGAAAATGGAGTAGTTGACAGTTATGAATAAAGTTACTTAACAGTCAACTTCCTGTGGTTTACATGCATTTCTGAATCAGGAGGAGGCTGGAGGGCCACAGCTGAGACATGTATATTCCATCTGAACAAAAAAGGGCATCTTTCTCAAGCATTCAAAAGAGACTGCTTAAAAATCCAATACCCTGATATAATTTAACAAAGTTTAAAACAGCCAGAGCACCCTCCTGTAACTCCAGAAGGCCTTTGGAGCTGATGTGTGGGTTGTTCATTTTGCTGTATTGGGGTGTGCTCAAGAAATTTGCTTATTGCAATACCTCAATATTCATTTGAGATGTGTGCCCAAGCCTGTGCTGGGTTTTGTCCTTGTGTTGGCATCTTTGGGCTGTACTTGAAGTGCAGGGGAGGGAAATGGGCAGGGGATGAGTTGGGCTCCATGGCATGGCTGGTTCTTGCAGTGTCACTGCAGCCTTCAGAGATTTGCATTTCCAAACTGCTCAACTGTACAAATGACTTCAGAGGGTTCATCTGCATTTGGAAAAGAAAGTTCACATGGGACTGATTTGAGGCTGTCACACAGAGCCATGGAATGGTGTGGAGGGACACCTGCCACTATCCCAGCTTGCTCCAAGCCCTCTCCAGCCTGGCCTTGAACATTCCCAGGGTGCAGCATCCACAGCTCTGGGCAACTTGTGCCAGTGCCACAGAATCCTCAAAGTGTAAAGAATTTCTTCCTAATAACCAGTCTAAACCTCCTTTCTGTCAGTGTGAAGCCATTCCCCCTTGTACTCTCACTCCAGACTGTTGTAAATAGTTTTTCCATCTCTCCTTTGGGTACTGAAGGCCACAGGTGACCCCAAAGTCTTTCCTTTTCCAGGCTGAACATTCCCAATTCTCTTAGCCTTTCCTTGTAGGAGAGGTGCTCCATCTCTGTAATCAACTTAGTGGCCTCCTCTGGACTCTTTCCAACAGGTCAAGGTCCTTCCTGTCCTGGGGACATCTCTGTATTTTTAGCTAATCTTTAAGTTTCCGTTCTATGTACTCACAGAACGTGGGTGTGAAGACATCAGGAGTGTCATGGAGAACTGTGGGGGTTTTCCTGGGGGCAGATCCTTCAGTTTTCTCATTTCTGTCTTGATTTTGCCCTTGGTGTGGCTCCTTGTGGTGTGGCACCACAGAGTGATTGCTGAGCAGCCTCGTGGCAGGGCTGGACATGGTGAGCCACACAGGCATTAGTGGCACAGAGTGGGGAAACCCAGTTTCTTTTTTCTAGTCATCTTGGGTAAACCAGAGAGTTTACAGTTTGTCAGAAAGGAAATTTTAGGTGGCAGCTGTTGAATGCAGCTATTTAAATATGGTCACTGTCATGGATTTACTGAGTGGGATCTGGTTCTCTGTCTACCAAGAAAAAGCAGCCTAGCACAGAAGCTGCCTTTGGGGCTGCTGTTGTGCAGGGATGTGAATGGGTCCTTTTCTAACTGATTTTTAAAAATAGGTGGCATGAAAGCTTTCCTCAGTTGTTGTGTGCTGAGTTTTTCAATGTATTTCTCTTCATTACTGGATAAAATAAAAAACTTCACACTTTGGGGAGGGATTGAAGCTTGGCTGCTTTGTAATGCTGCCTCTTTGAAGCTTGTTTAAATGGGTCAGAACTGTCTGGTTCTCCAGTAGTGCATTGTGATAGAGATCTGTTCAGTGAGGTAGTTTGCTGTTCGGGAGTGTCTGTAGTTAGCAGAGCTCAGCCTGCTGATAGCAACATGTCCAGGGCAGACAGAAAATTACCACTGGTCAGGGCCCTGGATTGTGGCTGGAGTGGGATGGGAGAAGAGATGATGAGTTTGAAGCTGTTCTAGGTTTTTAATTGGTATGCAGATTGGTAAAAAACAGTGAATGGACAACTTCTATCCTTGGTTACAGAGCTGAGTCATGTCCACAGCACTTGCTGTCTGAACAGATTTTTATGAGGGGAGAGCCCAAGCAGCTGAGCCCACGGTGTGGAGGAGGGAAGCTGGAATGTCTCAGCTTAATGAGCTGTGTTATGTTGGAACTGATGGATTTAATAACTCAGTCTCTTCAGTTTCAGCATGGCCACCTTGATGTTTGTGTGCCATTGACTCTGATAGGTGACAACCCAGAAGTGGAGCTGGCATCTCAGTGCTCCCTGAGGGACTTTGCTGTTGGATGGGTGGCTCTGGAGTGTTGCTGTCACTGCAGGCCTGTGCATTTTGCATTTGTGATTTCAGGAAATCCCCTCTTTTGGAAAGCTGCCTGTGGGGATGTTTTGTGACCTTTCCAGGCTGTGGTTTGCTTGTCTGCTCCAACTGCTCTGTGCATTGCAGTAGCTGCAAGCCCTGGGACTTAAAGGAGAGGTAGTAACTTCCACATTAACTGCAGAGTTAATGCTTCTTTAGGGAGTAGGTATTGCTGTAAGTTATATAAAAAGCTGTCTAAGATTAAAATGCATGTTTGTATACCCATACACACAAGTTCAGCCTCTGAGGCCCAGGTATTCCAGAGTAAATATCTGCACTTACTGAGTCTGAAATCTGCCTGATTGGTATGTAGCCAGCCCTGTGGGGAAGGGAAGCTTGCCAGCTCCTATTGGCACCTAAAAAAGAAATTAAATCTGACCTTAAATTTTATTTTGCCTTAGTATTCGGCTACAGACAGTGGCTTTAGCACTTGGAAGGCCTGAATTCTTCTGATCCTGTTACTCCTTGGGAAGCTTGATGGATTCATGCATCAGGGTTATTTTCTGTGAAATAGGAATGCTCTTCCCTGCATACCTTCCTTAGAGGATTGAGGCTAGAACAGATGATGGAAAAGACACAATGCTGCTATCACTGCAAGCAGCTGCTGCTGTGTGCTACTAAAATGGTGGTTTTGTCACCCCAGAGAAAATCAGGACAGCTGAGCAAAGAGGAGGTGAAATAAGGCATAGAGGTGTGTTGGGCTCTCTCCTGCAGGTGTGTTGAGCACGAGGCATGTTCCAACCTGAGCCCCAGTTTTGCCTCATTAAATGTTGATGTTCAAATTGCGCACTTAAAGGTGTGGCATCTACTTGTGTTATGTAACTTATTTTAGTGCCTGGAAACCTTGCAAAGGTACCTTGCTGATGTGTCTGCCAGAACCCTTTTTGGCCTTTATTTACCCTGCTCTGCTCAGGGTACATGCTTAGATGACACAGTTGAATAGTGAGGTTTATATTCTCCCTAGATAGGCTTGCAGAGCTCAGATTGCAGCGAGGGGAAGTCATTATCAGGGTGTAGCTCCTCTCCTAATTCACTTGTCTGGATTAGGTGTAGTCACCCCAGCCTCAGATGCTGTTTGATTTTCTCATCAAGAAAGCTCAGTCAGAATTCCTGCTCTTCCACCTGCAGAGTGAAAACACAGGTGGTTTCTTTTCTGCACTTACTGTAAATGAGTAAGCTACTGCTGGTAACTAATAAGCATTTCCAAAAGGAAACGAAATGAGTAAGCTACTGCTGGTAACTAAGCATTTCCAAAAGGAAACAGATTTGTGCTTCGTTGAGGATGCTGAGAACCTTAAAAAGGTGCTTTCCTCTGCAGTGAATTCCATCAGTACCTTCCTATTGCAAGTGAGCTCAGGTGCAGCAGGATCCATGGCAGAATTCCTCCTTAATCCCAGCACCTGATGGAGTTCTGCAGGCTTGACTGTGCTTCAGGTTTACCATGAAAAAACCTTTAGTTCTGCATTACTGGAGGGATTAAAAACTGCAGTTACCCTTTGCCAGGACAGGGATGAGCTGAACCCAGAAGATAAACCTGGATAATAAATGTGATATCATGGACAGCAGCTCTGCTCATCACTCAGAGTAAGATGTTCTGGTCCAGCTTGGTGTCTGAGAGGAAACTTGAGTAAAATGCTTTGTGTGCTGTGGTTTCTCATCCTGTGTTCTGCTCATCCCTGTGGGCATGAGTCCCGTGGCACTGCAGTAGAAATGAACTTTCTCTGGTGATTAATCCCTGCACCTGAATGGCTGTGTGTGCACGCTCTGCTAAGCCTCAGAGGAATTGAATGTTTCTTTTCATAACGAAGGTGTGGCTGCTCCATTGATGCTCCCTGTGGATAACACTTGGATTTATTTATCAAGTCTAAACTTGGAAAGAATGTGACTATTACAAATGTGCCTTTTATGCTTTTAAGCTTAAATATTAACTGGCCTAAGAATAAATCATCAGTTGTGTTCTTAGGATAGCTGCTTTTAAAAAGGGCAGTGATTAAAGCTTACAATGCTTAAATGTAGGTTTCTGATAAATTATCTGGACTTCAGAATGTAAACTATTGGGATCAAGGATGTCGCTTATTTAAATAACTGTTTGATTTGTTTTTAGGGGGAATCTGTAAAGTATTTCTTGGACAACTTGGATAAACTTGGAGAACAAGTAAGTCCTTTTTTATTTTTCTTTCCAGTCTTGAGTTTGAAGTAGTCTTTGTGATCTCTGGGTTTTAAATAGATGAAATGTAATTAGTGTCCACTCCAATGACTTTATCTTTAGTTAACTCAGACTGTCGCATTATCTCAGCAGTTCATCACTGACATGTCAAAAACACAGGGCAATGCAAGGGCCAGGAGACTTTCTGGAAATAAACCATCTGTCAAAATCGAACAAAAAACAAGTTACAAATGCTTGGCCAAGCAGGAGACTGTTAAAGTAGCTTTTCAAGACTAAATGACATCTAAAAACGACTGGGTTTGGGGTTATGTGCCCAGTTAGGAACTCTTGGGTTAAATCAGTCACAAGTCAGTGGTACCTTCCAGAAATACCTACTTGAACATAAACTCAGTAAAGAATAAAGTCTGTTTTCTCTGGAGAAAAACCTGAAATTTCTGTAGAATACTTTTTTAATAGAGCTGTTAATTAGCACTTGAATAATGAAGGTATCTGCTGATGTTCATCAGTTGTGGATTGCAGGAATGGCATGTGGAAAAATTGCCTTTAAAACAGAAGTTTTAATATGGTGCTTGAACTCTGTGGGAAGGCAGTTTCTCCATGGTCATTCCCAGCTGATGGTAACAAATGAAGGAATCCAAACCACTTCAGTGAAACCCTGTTACATCATGCTTAATTTCATTTTTGGTTTTAACAGATTCAATTTTAAGTCAGACTATTTTTCTGCTTTGAACTGTCATTGTTCTAACTAAAGCACTGATGGTCATTGTGCTTCCCAGATCTCTGGCTTGAGAACTCCAGCACTTGGTCTCTGAATTTGGATTTGGTCTTGAGATATGAAACTTGCACTTAGGAGGGGAACAGCACTTGCTCTAATGAGCTGCTGAACTCTCTGCCAGTGGGGGATTTCTCGTGGTCTTTGAATCCATTGCCTTTCAGTTTCAAAGGACTTGGAATTTCCCCCAACAATATTGGATAGAGTTTTGCAGCTCCATTTCAAAGTTCTTAACGGAGAAACTTTGGTCCATTATTTGATTAAAGTGTGAAGCTTAGTCAGCAGTTGGGTTTTTAAATATTTTTGTACAGAAACACACGTACTGCAGGTCTGATGTTTCTGTGGCAGTGCTGTGAATTACAGCTTTTCTGGCTTCAGGTTGGACCAAATGGTGTTGAGAATCAGAGAGACTCATCAGGATCTGCTGTTGTAAAAAATGTTACATCTATGAGGGAAAAAGCACTAGCTAAGTTTTGTTACTGAAAGATTTGATAGGTTCTTCTGGTTTATTCTTATCTATATGCAAGATTATCTAATGATTGTTTCCCCAAATTGTAAATAAAAGTATTTGTTCTTATCTGATGCAACTGGGCTGACTTGCAACTAAATTGCTTATAAACACATAGATCTGCAATTCACGTGCTTCTTGCCAAAAGGGAGCTGATAAGAGCACTGAGGGAAAAGAACTTCATGTTCAGATTTAATCAGATCAGCAGCAGAAGAGTATCTGACAGGCAGACATGCGTGGGATCTCCTGGATTCCTTGCAACTCTGTGTTGCTATTTCAACTGCCAGTGCAGACTCTGTGTATCCAAAATGCCTCACAGAGAGACTTGGCTTTCCATCTTGTGATTGGATCTTAGTCATGCCTTAAATTGTAATTTGAGCTAGGAAAACAGTGATGTGATAGCCAAAAGAGCTGCTGATAACCAAAGGAACTCCTTTAGAAGAAGCAGACTGCAGTGAATTTGAGGAAAGGAGATAGGAAAATCAGGAAGAAAGCGCGTGTTCCAAATCAGTATCAATGTGAGGATGCTTGAGGGGAAAAACACTTACTGGCAATGGCAAGACATTGAAAGAACTTGGAACATAATAATCAGTGCCATCCAAGGAAAATACTCACCTGGTTCTGCCGTCTTCAGACATGGAGAATGGGATCAGCACTGAGACAGGGGCAAGCTGCTTGTGTTCCAAGGATCTGGGCATGAGGGAGAAAACATAATTGTCCTTCAGAAAGAGAACTAAAATACTGGGAGAGTTCTGAGAGTTGTTGTGTTTGGTCTCCTGTAGCCAGAAGGTGGCTGGATACCAGCACTGAACTCACAGAGCCCTCATGTGCTGCCTGTTGGATCAGAGTAAACAATATCCAGGATAAAACATGGAGTGGTTTGGGTTGGAGGGGACCCTAAAGATACCCAGTTCCATGGCAGAATGTAGAAGTAGAAAGGCCTGGAAAGGATTCTCTTTGTGGCTGCAAGTGTGGAAGGAATTTTCAATGAGTAATAGTACTCGAGAGGGAATTTGTCAGGAATTCTGGGGATAAGCTTGTTCTGGAAAGCTTTACTGAATAAACATTACAGGCCAACTCCCAAGAGAGTTTGCTTTGTGCCCTTGTTTCAATATTGAAGGTGCATGTGGTTTTGCCTATTATATTAGTTGGTTTTATTTATTTACATAATTCAGTAATTTCAGTCACTCCTGAGCTTTCCTAAGACTTGTTGCTTTTGTTCTGAGAAGCTGAGACAAACTTCCTGAAAAACAAAAGAATATACATTCCCATTTGGAAGCTGGAATGAATGTTGAACCTGTGACACTGCCTGCATGTTGACAGTCAGCTTTGCTCAAAATCCCTTCACACGTGCCCAGTGACATTTCATACAGTCCCTGCACTGCTTTGCTGATTGTTCTCTCTAATTTCAGTAGAAAAGACCCAAGATACATTTAACAAAGGGAAAAGTTTGATCACCCTTTAAAGTTGTTCATTAATCAGACAAGGGGGTGAGAGCACCTCTTTTGGTCAGTTTGGAGGGAATTTGATGTTGTTTTAGGAATTCTCCCCTCCAGACTTCGGTGCTGTAGGGTTTGGCTGTGTGCAGTGCTGCAGCAAAGGCTGCAGGGTGGGGAGCCTGTGCTTCAGAGCTGCTTTGTAATTTGTGCCACAATAAAAATCAATGCCTTAGTCATGGGCAGCTCGGGAAGAGGAACTCGGAGTTCACACAAAGCCCTCTCTCTCTGGTTTCACTTTGGAACTTACAGGGTAAAGCAAAGTGATCCTTGAGCTTTTGAAATGTTGCACTTTTAATGATTTTTAAATTTTATTTTTGTGGTTTGAGCTTGCCCAGCTGCCTTAAACTTGGGATACAGCTACTGAAATAGCCATGGTGCTGCGTGCCTGTTCCCCCACCCAGCTGACTGGTTGAATCAGTCTTTCTGAACCTTGCTCTTACATGTCTTTATAAAAGCTCCAAGTGTGGGAACTGGCACTGTCAAAGGAAGATCATAGATCATTCACTTTTTAACAAGAGACTGAAATTCCAAAACCTAAATAGCGCTGTCTGAAAGGGTGAGAAATGCTGGAAAAATATGAGGAAGAGTTTCCATAACAAGTGAACAACAAGGTTTTAAAGTCCAGCACAGGCAGCTGTGGTAGAAATGCACTTTGCAGATAAGAGAAAGACTTGGACCATAGACCAAAGTGTAATTCTAGGAATGAAGAAATCCCCAGTCTGAGTGTTGATTTCATGCTGTCAAAAGCTGACTAATAAGAATTCCTCTTCATCTGCATCCATTGACGATGTTCATATAACAATCAAAAAAAAAAAAACAGTCTCTTGAATGCCTCTTAAATTCTGGGGAAAGGTGGGCTGGAGAATTTGGGGATACAGCTGTCTGTGCCCTCCCAGGCTGGAAAGGCACTGCTGTGCCCAGATCTCAGTTTCTTCCCTGTTCTACTAGCTGCACAGTAAATTTTGGGCAAAGCCAGGCAGTGTGAGCTCACCAGTGTGCACTGATCCAGCAGGGTGCAAAGATGCATGGCACAAACACAGGAAGTTGCTTAGGTTTTAGTTTTCAGACATAATTGATTGCTTCAGAGTTATTTAGTGGAGCAGCTGCTTTGTTTCTGGAAGCAGTCATGCACTTTGCAGGACAGCATGGGAGGAATGGAGAACCCACAGCTGGCATGGGATATCCCATAGTTACCCATTTGAGAAAGCTGGTCTAGAACCCATTTGCTGCATTGTAGAGTTGGCAGCCAGCGTTGTGGGAAGGGAATGAAGGAAGCATGAAGTGATCCAGAATGAGGGAAACTGGCAGGAGAAATTGCTGGTTCACCTCTGAGGCTGGTTATGGATCCTTGTCAGGTGGCAAAGGGAAAGCTGAAGTTCTTTGGGATGCATATTCTGGTTTAATATTGAGTGTGTTTCCTAGCATGGAAATCCACATCCATGTCTTTTTATTGCAAACCTTGTCCTGTTCCCATGCAGGCTGCTCTCTCCACTGCAGCTCAGCTGTGCCCAGACCCATCACCACATCCTAATCACAAACTATTGCCAGCCAGCGTTGTGGGAAGGGAATGAAGGAATCATGAAGTAAAACAGAATGAGGGACCCTGGCAGGAGGAATTGCTGGTTCACCTCTGAGGTTGCTTATGGATCCTTGTCACATGGCAGAGGGAAAGCTTGAGTTCTTTGGGATACCATGTTCTGGTTTAATATTGGGTGTGTTTCTTGCTTTG
>NW_005054498.1:786886-790910 GCF_000277835.1 Geospiza fortis | reverse complement strand
CCAAAAGCATGGAAAACAATTTTCTGATTTAATACTGGGTCTGTTTGCTAGCATGGGAATCCACATCCATGTCTTTTTGTTGCAAGCCGTGTCCTGTTCCCATGCAGACTGCTCTCTCCACTGCAGCTCAGCCCATACCCATTATCACATCCTAATCATAAAACTCTCCTTATTTTTCTAGGATTACCTTCCCTCACAGCAAGATATCCTGCTGGCACGAAGGCCCACCAAAGGGATTCACGAGTACGACTTTGAAATCAAAAATGTCCCTTTCAAGATGGTCGACGTGGGCGGCCAGAGGTCGGAGCGGAAGCGATGGTTCGAGTGCTTTGACAGTGTCACATCAATTTTGTTCCTGGTGTCCTCCAGTGAGTTTGACCAAGTGCTGATGGAGGACAGGCAGACGAATCGCCTCACGGAGTCCCTGAACATTTTTGAAACGATAGTCAACAACCGGGTGTTCAGCAACGTCTCCATCATCCTCTTCTTGAACAAAACAGACTTGCTTGAGGAAAAAGTACAGAAAGTCAGCATCAAAGACTATTTCCCAGAGTTTGAAGGGGATCCCCACTGCTTAACTGATGTCCAAAAATTCCTGGTGGATTGTTTTCGCACGAAACGCCGGGACCAGCAGCAGAAGCCGCTGTACCACCACTTCACCACTGCTATTAACACAGAGAACATCCGGCTAGTTTTCCGTGATGTTAAGGATACCATCCTGCACGACAACCTCAAGCAGCTGATGTTACAGTGATGTGCAAAAAGACTGCTTTGTTTCAGTAACTCTTGTGTGTTGTTTTTTTAACTAGAAGTTTACAGCAGGAGTAGAGAAATCCAGATCCTGTCAGACTTCTTGATATGTGGCTGAAAGCTGCTGCTGAACACATTATTGCCAATTTCTGCAGAAATTCAGGCTTAATCTCTTCCAGTGTAGCTTCAAGTTGACTCAAATTGTAATTTTATAGCAGACCTATGTCTAAGTTACCTGTAAAGTGGTAAATTTGACCTTTTACCAACGTGTGTATTATCGTAGAAAATCCAGAATTCCAAGTCAAAACGTCAATGAAATTGTTGCAATTATTAGACTGTGGCAGTAATTTAAGGTGGGGGGGAAGAGGGAGAGAAACTTCTCACATCTAACTTCGTTGTGAAGACTGTGATACCATAGCTGACTTATGATTTCTCAGGTCTGTTTTTGGTTAGAAATCCCATCAGATCCCTTGCTGGAATCATCTCTTTGCAGCCCATTCCTGGGTGTAACATACTTCCTGCTTGAGTATAAATCATGGCATTGAGATGGAATAGGAGATGCTTCAAAAATGTGGAAAATCAGGAGTTCCAGACATATCTATCAGGAAGTGCTGAGTCCAGTGATGAGGGATTCATGGTTGGCACAGTACACGGATTCACTCCAGAGATGTCCTGGAGCCATGGCAAAGCACAGAGCACTCTGATCAAGCCTCTTGGCATGCTGGTGTGGGACGGGGGGAGCAAGCCCAGCTTGTGTTTTTTATCTTCACTGAGCAGATGTTACCTTTGGGTCACCTGTTCTGGAAACTCTTTAACTTAGCACTGCTTTATTTGAACTCCCTGCCTCCCTCCCAGGTGCCTCCTCTGAGTCAGGAGCATTTGCTGATGGAGAGAAGGACTTGCAAACCTAAGTGCCTCCTTGTGTTCTCTCCTCCTCTGGTATTCTCAGTGGCCTTACCAATTCCCAGCAGAGGCCTTGTGTAGCTGACACCGTGCAGATGAATGTTCTCTTCTGAAAAAATTAAAGACCTTGTCCCAGCAGAATGTGCTTCAGCTGATGAGGTTCTTTCTGAGACTTTCCAGTTGGGTCTAAGCAATCCTAAGTGTACTTGAGCCAAATATGTTGCACAGCATCTTCCAGAGTGCTGCTTGTGACTATTTTACCCCAAGTCTTTCTGCAGCTTTGTTTCGTTTCTTATGGGGAGTTGTTAGTGTTGCCATGTGATTAAAAGAAAAAATTATAATAATAATAATAATAATAATAATGAAAAATAGTGAAAATAAAGCAATCCTGATGTACCCCACAGCACACTGCAAAAAGAGAGTGAGATTGTGATAGAAGAATCAGTGTCCCTACCACGTTTCCCCCAGGCTGTAGTGGTGTGGGCAGCTCAGCTGCCACTTTGCCCCGTGGAATGGGCCAATTCCTGTGGATCATGCTGGTGGCCAATCCTTGAATACTTCTTTATTCTCATCCCACAAGCCTGGGGTGACATGGTGGTGTCACTGCTGGGAGCAGTGGCCCTGCCAGGACATAGGAAAGCTGCCTGTCTCCTGAACTTAGCCTTTACTTACTGTGAGTGTAAGTTGTATTAACATCTCTGTACCTCGTTCTCCTGGCAGTAGAAGGGGAATTGTGTATTTTTATTTAGTTAGGTGCTTTGAAAGACCTCTATTTTTTTATATCATCCAGTGAATAGTCATAGGTTAGTCTGTGATTCTGGCCATCAGGCACTGTTTGGGGAGGAAAGAATTCTGAAAAGAGCTTGGGAGAAGTCACAGTGCAGAATCTAAACATAATCCTAAAGTCTGGATGCAGCAGTGATGTCAGGAGGGTTAAAAGAATCTTGGATGGGGATATTTAATATAGGTTTTGTCTCTACTGGACATGGATTATTTCTGATTTGGTGTGTTCAGGTTTTATGTGAGCAATTTGGGAAGGAGAATGAAGCAGAGACCTCAGGAAAGGCTGGTGAGGCTCTTTCAAGGACTGAGCAGCACACCTCTGATAGGAGCAGAAGTTCTCCTTTGGGCTATATAAGTGCATCAAGAACAGACACAAACCTCTGGTGGCCTCCAAGTCCAGTCTTGGAAAGCAGAAAACAAATTCATGCCCTTGATTGTCAACAGGAGGAGGAGTTGGGTTGGTTTTTCCTTTGCTGACAGCTGTCTGAACAAGTGTCTTTTCAAAACAGAGACTTCCATCTGATTAAAGCAGTTCATTTGGAGAGGTCTGCAGTAGGTGCTTTGGAGGGTGTCAGACCAGATGGTTGCAGAAAAGACTAAAGACTGGTAGTGGATGATAGGGTGAGTACCAGGGATTTGTCTGAACTAATTTATGTGAAGTATTGATGATTGTTTTGTCAATGGAACCTGTTCATTTAGTGAAGATCCTCAAAACTGATGTCAGTCTGAGGGTGCAGCCAGGGTCACCAAGGCACTGGGCACTTCTGACCTTGGCTAAAGTGGGGGAAATTCCCCAAAACCACCACAAAAATCTCTGTTGTGAATCCTTCCAGATCACTCTCCCTGTGAATCCCAGGGCCTGTAAGAGAGCAAGGGGGACCCCAGTGCTGGGTCACTTGTAGGCCCTGGTAGATGAAGCACTCTATGAATCTCAGGCAGAAATGAATTGTTTTAATGAAATAACTGAGTCCAGTCACTCGGGTTTCCCACTCCCAGTGCTGAGAGGGGTGAGGGAATGCACCTGGATGTTCTGTTTACATGGTTCCTGTGTTACCCTGCAGCCAAAAACCCCAAAGCAACACCCTTGTCCATCTTCAGGCTCGCTCTTCATGCCCTCCCTGAGTGGAGCACACCTTGGGCTGTTGTATTTCCTGCTGGATTTGTTCCTACATATCATTGGTTTATTGCAGGACATAAATCTGGTACCAGAGCTGAAGGGTTGATGCTCTGAGCAGGCTGAGCTTTGTCCTGAAACAACCAGAATTGCAGTTTGCTGGTGAGAGTGAGGTGAAATGTCCCAGAAAATCAAGTTTCCCAAAATTCTTTAGTTCTCTTTGCTGGAGTGAGCTGTGTTCTAAAGATCACTGACCCTATGGAGATAAACCACTGTCCTGTACAAGCTGTACTTGAAGGTGAAATTGGTGTTTTAGCAACTGTTCCCTGCTGCAGAGTGTTCAGCTGAGATAATTGATACCTAAAAACTGTGGCTGTTCATCAGGGCTTTAAAAATGCTACTCTTTTGTTTATATATATTGTATGTGGGAGCATAAGCCATCAGTTTGTGTGAAACTTCAGCTTTCTCTAGAAT
>NW_005054498.1:786635-786876 GCF_000277835.1 Geospiza fortis | reverse complement strand
CTTAAAAAAAAGTCAAATTGATCTCAAAGGTGTTTATGGGGCTTGTTTGTGAGTAGCTTTAAATTCAGCATTATCCAGCAGGTGATGGGGTGGGTGGGTGTTCCTGGGCTGGGGTTCCTGGTGGATCTGAGCTGTCCCTCGTGCCCGTGCCCCTGAGCACCCCTGGCAGCTCCTCCTGCAGAAGGTTCATGGTCATTTCCAGCCCCACTCCTGTTCCACACCCTGGGGAAGTCTCCTGCAA
>NW_005054498.1:777658-786625 GCF_000277835.1 Geospiza fortis | reverse complement strand
AGCAGTTCACTTTACAGGTCTTATCTCTCTGATGGTACCATTAATGTAGTTTTTAATTACACAGCATTGCAATACAGTGCCATTTTGCAATTTCTTTGCGTTGTACTTGAAAATAAGTTGAATTGCAGACTATTTAAAACTGCTTTCCTGCGCTTTCAGTAGCAGTGAGAGCTTACCTTATGTGAAGCCTTTATGTAAAAATATATTTTATAACAACCTCATAGATCTTTAACAAAACCAAGATTTGTATTAGCTTTGTATAAATGTTTGTGGCTTACAATTTTATATGTTTAACTTTTTATAAACTTTCCAGGGACTACTTTTTATTGTAAATTTTTTTTTTCTGTCCTTGCTTTAGTTTAAGATTGGCAATAAATTATTTCTAAGGGAGGTCTTAGAAGAAAAAGCATCACTTCTTTTTTATAAAACGGTTAAATCAATTCATAGTTTCAAACCTCTTACACTTGCTTGTACATTGCTCTGTACATACTCTCCAAAAGCGTTGCCTTTCAGCTATTAATATTTGCCTTGTGTACAAAAGTACTGACGATGAATAAACATATACAGCCTCATGTTGGTGTGATGAAATCATTTTTTCTGTTTATTAACGAGCACAGGCAGCCAGCTGACTCTTTTTGTTGGTTGGCAGAGCCTGGCTGATTTGCTCCTGCAAACACATCTTGTGTTTCAAATAAAATATGTAACAGAGTCAAACAAACTCTGCTCAGAAGGCTCCTCCAGGTTCTGCTCAGCGTGATGACTTTGTCCCCAGCAGGGAGGCACCAGGAAATTGCTGACTTGCACTTGACAGCCAGTTTTGTGCTCAATATTTAAAATATTGATGGCACTTGGGTGTGTTCTGCGACAAAGCTTTATGAATTATGGATCTTGATAGAGCGGAGTTGATTTTTTTTTTTTAGCTCTTTTTGCCTAAGCCAGCCTCTGCCTCCTGGAGAAGAGGCTCACTGGCTGCAGTACAAAGCAGGATTTTGCAGCAAAACATTGATTTCTCATCAGTTTTTATAGGCCTGAAATGCTTCATTTTCCACAGGATTCCTTGGGTTTGGCTGGCTGTGGCACTGAATCCCCAGAAATGCTGAGCCCAGTTCATCCCTGTTTGCAGAGCTGGAGCTCAGCACTGGTGCAGGGCCTGCTGACAGGCGCCAGGAGTGCAGAATTCTCTGTAGGTGTTTTCTGGGTGAGTTGGGGTCTGGAGGCTCCCAGAGCCACCTCTGATCTCTGAAACCAGTTCCAAACCTGCTGGATGTCCTGGGACTCATCTCTGTGCGGTTTCCAGGTCCTGCCTGTCCCTTTTTCACTCTGGAAAAGTCACACCAGCTGAACACTGTCTTGAAAATCCAGGGTTTTTTTCAGCCTTTTTTTCCTTTTTTTTTGCATCCTATTTCTTGAGATGCCACCTGAGGAGTAAAACCAAGCCCATCTAGAACTCAAATCACGTTTGTTGGGGTTTATAATCCAAATATCACAGGTGTAATTGCATTGCCTTCACCTGGGCTGCTGGTGAAGCTTTTGGGGACTCAAGCCTGGAGCAAACTGCTCTAGTGGAAGGTGTCCCTGCCCATGGCAGGGGGCTGGAACTGGGTGAGCTTTAGGATCCCCTCTGACTCCAACCATTCCATGATTCCATGATAATTCTATGAGATAATTAATAACATCTAAATAACTAATCATATCTTCTTAGGAATGGGTTAGTGGTGTTGGACCATCCTGATCTCTGATCACCTCCCCACACTGATGTGCTCTGGGCTGAAGTGCTGGGAAGAGCAGAAGTGGAAAAAAAAAAGCACATCCCAGGATTTATTTCCAGGAAGAAATGAAGTTTCTTCACATTTGCAACACTTTTGATTTACCAAAACACCTCGTTGCAGTGCTGAATGTAGGTTGGGTGCTCAAGCCTCTTCCTTCCTGTTAAAAGTAACTCAGTGATTGCACAATAACTGACAGGAGGGATTAAAAATGCACTGGGGCTGCGCCCAAAGTGTCCCTGGCTGTCCCCTGGCAGCAGGAGCTGACCTTGGTCCCTTTCCTGGGGAGCAGAGGTGACCATGGAGGGCAAGGTGCTGAGGAAGAGCTGCCAGGAGAGAGATCCCATGGGGAATCCAGCTGGAAATGGGGCAGGAATCTGCTCTGGGACAGGAATCTGTTCTGGCACAGCCCCTGCTGGGTTTGCCCTCTAAAACAGGACAGGTGATGGCAGGAGGTACCTCTGGCCCCTCCACCTGACTGTCCATTTGTGTTGACACCAGCTGAACTGTTCTCAGTGTATGTAAAATGGGAATTACTTGTTTAAATTGAAAAGAAGGACCTTATCACTCTGCACAGCTCCTGAAAGGTGCCTGTGCTCACCTGGGGCTGGGCTCTTTCTGCAGCAGCACTGACACAACCAGAGCACACAGCCTCGAGCTGCACCAAGGGAAATACAGGCTGGATAGCAGGGAAAAGTGTTTTACACAAAGGGTGATAAAGTTCTGGAATGTTCTGCCCGGGGAGGTGGTGGAGTCCCCATCCCTGGGTGTGTTTAACAAAGCCTGGATGTGGCACTGGGGGCCAGGGTTTGGTTGAGGGGCTGGGGCTGGGCTGGACTCCATGGTCTGGGAGGGCTCTGACAACCTGGGGATTCTGTGATTCTGTAAATTCTGTGATTGATTCTGTGATTCTGTGATTTCTGTGATTCAGTAAATTCTCAGATTCTGTGACCCAGGTGGATCCAGTCCCACAAGGCTTTGCAGTAGTTTTTTATTTGTGCCTAACTTCAGGTGCTCTTGGATTGCCTTTCTCTGCTTTATTTTCTGCACACGAGGAGCCAGGCATTGCTCCCACAAGCAGCATTTCCCTGGGTTCTTGCTCAGTGCCCTGCTCAGAGCAGCTCCTGCCATTCCCAAGCTGCTCCATGGCAGAGCCAGTGCTCAGCCTGGCTCACAAACAGGCAGCAGATGAAGATGAAGAATGAGATGAAGAATCCAAACATCCCCAGTGAGAGCAGGGGAGGCAGTCCCTGCCCTGAGCTGCTGCCTCTGCCCAGCTCTGGCTTTGCTGAATTCTGAGCACTGGATCTGACAAACCTGGGCTTGGGGCTCTGCTTGCAGCTCCATACAGTTGATATTTGAAGGCTGAGCACTCCCAAGCTGTGAGCAGCAGGTTGTGTTTGCTGCTCCTGGGGCAGGGAGGGCTCCCAGGCCCTGCAGGGGAAGGCAGGAGATGTTTGTCAGCAGATCCAGGAGCTGAATAAATCCCATTTGTCTGTGTGGATGGCTGGAAATGTAGTGACCCACTAAGATGATGCTGATCAGTGCAGACTGCTTTTTATTAATTCAGGACTTGCAGAGCAGGAGCAAGCACGAGATCCTGTGCATCCAACACTTCCAAAGCAAGTTTTTCCCACTCCCAGCATTCAGTAGTGGATTTTGCCTGTATAAAAGATGCTGATGCACTTCCCAGGATCCTGCCCATTGACAGGCAGCATCTTAGAGCTCAAATCTGCTGATGTCCAAATCTCTGTCCTGCCCAGCACCAGGCCAGCTTTGGTGGCTCTTGGCCAGGCTGCAGGTGCTGTCCTGTCCTCTCTGTTGTCACCTGCAGCCTGGAACACAACCAACTTCTCTGACATAGCAAAAAGCCACCTCTATCAGATCCAGAGGGGGAAAAAGGAGAAGAACATTTAATTTAACATCCCCATTGCCCCAGGCAGCCTTTGTGCTGAGTGATTGCTTCCAAGCTGAACATATTCCAGCCAGTGAAGTTTGGGGGGTGACAGCAGCTGGGAATAACTCACCTCCAGGAGTGTCCCCTCAAACTGTCCCTGCAGTGCCACCACCACCCACGGGAGCTTCAGCGCCTCTGTGCACCCCCAGTCTGTGCCTGGTTGTTGCTTTCAGCTTTTCTTGGAAGAAAAGCCAGCATCTGTCAGTGATACAGATCTTTCTTGGGTTGCCTAGGCAGAATATTTTGCATTTTTGCTGTATGAGCTGATTCTCTTTTATTGATCCAGAATCCAAGGGTGGGAGCAGCTGGGAATTGATGACTGGTTCCTGCTGCACCCTCCATTTTCCCTGAAGAAAAAGGAAGCAAACGAAAGAACTTCAGTGAAATCAGCATTTCCAAAGTGTTACTAACACCAGGATTTGCAGGGGTACAAGTTGAGCAAGGCTTCAGCAGCACCAGCCTTCTTACATCATGTCTGGCATTTGCTGAAAAATTGTCTAAAATTAAGGGCAAAACTTCCTCTTTGGTTCTTGCAGATGACCCACACAGACTCTCCTTCCCCCTCTCTCCCATGCCCACTTACAAAACTTGAGGAGAAAAGGGGATATTTCTTTTTTTTAAATTTTATTTCTCTTTTTATTTATTTTATTTCTCATTTTATGCTCTGCTGTGCTCCACAAGCTGCCTGGGGAAGGAGCAGCAGCCTGAGGCTCTGCAGCAGAAGCCACTCCAGTCCCTCCCTGTTGATGGTGTTGCATCTTCTCCCCCCCTCCTGCTGCTGCTCCTCTCACCTCTGCAATACTCAAGGTGAAGTATTATTAAACACCTTTTTATTTTTTTGGCCAGAATGTGGCAAACCCTAAATCCTCCTCTCTTTTCCAGTGAAATTTGGCTTTCGCTGTGCTGCAATGAAGCAGCGGGGAGTCACCCCTGGTGTTCTTTGGGGGTGTCACTGAGGAAAAGAGCATTTCTGCATGTGCAGAAGCAGCAGGTCTGTGGCTGCTGCTGTGAATTCTGTGATTCTGTGAATTCTCTGAGTTCTGGGGTTCTGGGATTCAGTGAATCACAGCCTTGTTCAGCTGACTGACACCACTGCAAGGAATAATCGTGCTCTTTGGCCCCTGCAGGGAGCCTGAAAGGAAGATTGGAAAACAAAACTATTTGCAAGGGCCTGGAGTGACAGGACAAGGGGGAATGGCTTTAAAATGACAGAGAGCAGGGTTAGATGGGATGTCAAGAAGAAATCCTTCCCTGTGGCTGCCCCTGGATCCCTGGAAGTGTCTCAAGCCAGGTTGGACAGGGCTTGGAGCAGCCTGGGACAATGGAAGGTGTCCCTGCCGTGGCAGGGGGGGCACTGGGATGATCTTTGAGATCCCTCCAACCCAGCCCATTCCACGCTTCCTCCCTTTAAGAACACAACCCCAGCTGGCTGAACTGGAAGGTTTGATATATGGAGAGTATTTAGCCATTTATTATCCAAATGAATTGCCAGAGGGAGCTCCTCTCCGAAAGGCTGGAAGGGGAATTGTTGTTCTCCCCTCTGCACAGCAGCAGGGATGGGATGGGATAGGAGAGCCCCTGGCAGCCCTGCAGCCTTCCTCTGCAGCCAGGCTTCCCACTGCTCCTCTCCCTAGCACGACAAACACCTGGGATGATGCCAAGGGAAGAGGGCAGAGGAGGAAAGCACAGCCTGGCACATCCCCTCCCTGCCAGGGGAGCCTGGGGTGGAATCACTGCCCACGTGGAGGAGATGGGAGCTGGCAGCTTCAGGGGCACCAGCAGGGAGAGAGAAGCACCTGCAGAGAGCCATCCCAGCCTGGCAAGGTGTCCCAGGTCGGTGGGATGGGTCGCTGCCAGGTGTGCCAGCCCCTGGCTGCACTGTCAGTGCAGTGAGACCAGCTCCACCCCACTCCTTTGTGCCCACTCCTTTGTGCCCACTCCTTTGTGCCCACTCCTTTGTGCTCAGCTTTGTGCCCCACTCCTTTGTACCCCATTTTGTGCCCAGCTTTGTGCCCCACACCTCTGTGCCCCACTTTGTGGCCCACACCTTTTTTACCCACTTTGTGCCCCACTCCTTTGTACCCTTCTCCTTTGTGCTCCACTCCTTTGTGCCCCACTTTGTGCCCAGCTTTGTGCCCCACTTTGTGCCCCACTTTGTGCCCAGCTTTGTGCCCCTCTCCTTTGTGCCCAACTCCTTTGTGTCCCACTTTGTGCCCCACAGTTTGTGCCCCACACCTCTGTGCCCCTCTTTTTGCCCCTCTCCTTTGTGCCCCACACCTTTTTTACCAACTTTGTGCCCCACTTTGTGCCCCTCTCCTTTGTGCCCCAGCCTGGCAGAGCAGCTGCTGTGGGTGTGGGAGGGCAGGGACAGCAGATCCCTGCAGGGAAGGTCCAGCCTGGCTTCTTGCTGAGGGGCTTTCAGGGCTGGACCCTCCAAGGCCCATTTGTGGCAGGATTTCACCTGTCCCATCTCCATGTTCACATCTGTAACACTCACAAACCTTTGCATTTAAACCTAAATTGAAACCTTTGCATTTAAGCCTAAACTTAAACCTTTGCATCTAAACCTAAATTTAAATCCTTGCATTTAAATCTAAACTTAAAACTTTGCATTTAAACCTAAATTTAAACCTTTGCATCTAAACCTAAATTTAAACCCTTGCATTTAAATCTAAACTTAAAACTTTGCATTTAAACCTAAATTTAAACCTTTGTATTTAAACCTAACCATTGCTATTTCTTTGCGTTGAAGTAACTCCTCCTCCTTTGAGCAGCTCCTGGCAGTGGTGTGGGACATAACCCCAGATATTTACAGTTCCTGTAAAGCAAAAGAACAACTAAACCATCTGAAATGAAACTAAAAACTCAACAGAATTTCCCATTTCCATGGCTCGTTGGATCCCACGTTTCTTTAGCACAGGCTGATTTTTTCCTCCCTCTTCTGCTCAGGTGGGATTCCTGTTGATGGGACGTGGATGTCACCCCATCCTTCTGTGCCAGGCAGTTTGGGAAGAGCTGCTCTTGCAATGTTTGTGGGAAATACTTCAGAGCTGGATGTATTAGTGGGAAAACCAGATCTCGGCTTGACTGACATGGCAAGATCATTGTCTGCAGCCAGCTCAGTTTGAAGTTCACACCAAAGCTTTGTGGAGGAGCTGGAGGGGCAGAGGGAGGAGCAGGACCAGTGTTGGTGGTTCTGTGCCATGCTCTGAGCACAGGGTGCATCCCAGGAACATCAGAGCACTGAATACAGCAGCTGTGCTTGCTCAGCAGCCCTAAGGGGAGGTGTGAAATTCAGCCTCAATCACCGCATTAGCAACACTTCCTGAGAATTCCAGGATCCCTCTTTTCTCTGGTTTATGTCTCTGAAATGCTGGAGAACATAATGAAATTATCAGGGGGAAAACAGAACATTAAAACATGGCTAATACATAAATATAGGAACCATGGGCTAAACTCCTCCTGTGCCTCCCAGCAAACCTCACCAGTGCTTGTAAAAGCTCCCAGACACAAAAAGCATCACACAAGTGTAAATATTGGAGCTTTTATTTGCTTGGATTTAATAAAAACCCCAAAGAGCTGTTGGGTGTGTGGAGGAAATGCTGTTCCTGACACCTGTACAAACCAGTAAAGCCAGAATGCCTCTGGTCAGAAGGAAAAGAGAGGGAAAATGTTTCCTGGGAAAAATACACGGAGGCAGGAACACCCTGAGGGGTTTCAGCTCGGGGTTCAGAGTGTGGTCATGCTGCATTGTCACTCACAATGCTTTTTTTTTGCAAATTCTACCCAAAACCTCCTCCAGAAAGGGTGATGCTCTCCTTACCAAGACCTCCAAGTTCTCCTTCCCTCTCTGCTGCTTTCTGCAGGTCTCTGAAAGCTTTTAAACGAGCTGGATTAATAAAATATGCCCCATCTCTCTCGTGCCCACATTCTAAATGAATCATGGCAATCCTGCTGTCAGCTCACAGGAGCAAACCGGTGCAGCACACCCAGTCCTCGTGTCCCCAGCCCGCGTGTCCCTGTCCGTGTGTCCCTGTCCGTGTGTCCCTCCTGTCTCTGTCCGTGTGTCCCTGTCCGTGTGTCCCCTTCCAGCCTGTCCCCAGCCCGTGTGCCCCCATCCCTCGTGTCCCTACCCTGCCTGTCCCTGTCCTATGTGTCCCCATCCCCTATGTCCCACGTGTCCCCACCCCGTATGTCCCCATGTGTCCCTGTCCCTGTCTTGCATGTCCCGTCCCTTGTGTCCCTGTCCCGCCTGTCCCCAGCCCGTGTGTCCCCATCCCTCCTGTTTGTATCCCGTGTGTCCCCATGCCCCCCTGCCTGTCCTTGTCCCGCCCGTCCCTGTCCCGTTTGTCCCCATGACCCGGCTGTCCCTGTCTCGTGTGTCCTGTCCCTCCTGTCCTGTCCCTGTCCCCTGTGTCCCCATGCCCCGCCTGTCCCTGTCTCCGTCCCACTTGTCCCTGTCCTGGGTGTCCCCATGCCTCGCCTGTCCCTATCCCTGTCCGTATGTCTCTGTCGCTGTCCCCATGTCCCCATGTTCCTCCTATCCCTGTCCGTGTGTCCCCGTCCCTGTCCGTGTGTCCCCATGTCCCGCCTGTCCCTGTCCATGTGTCCTTGTCCCTGTCCTGGGTGTCTCCATGTCCCCCTGTCCCCGTCCGTGTGTCCCTGTCCGTGTGTCCCTGTCCGTGTGTCCCTGTCCGTGTGTCCGTGTCCGTGTCCCCCAGGCCGTCCGGCAGGGGGCGCGCGCGGGCCGCGCAGCCGGGGGGAGCTGCGGGAACGGGGGGACGTGGACACGGGGACACACGGACAGGGACACACGGACAGGGACAGGGGGACTCAGGGACAGGGAGGGGAAAGGGAACAGGGACAGGGGGACACAGGGACAGGGGGCACAGGGAAGGGACAGGGGCAGGGGACACGTACAGGGACACAGGGAGGGGACAGGGGCAGGGGACACGTACAGGAACATGGAAGAGACACATGGAGGGGACAAGGAAGGGGACAGGGAGGGGACACGGAGGGCACACAGGGAGGGACATGGAGGGACAAGGGCAGGGAACGGGGAGGGGACGCAGGGAGGGGACACGGAAGGGACAGGGACAGGGGACACTGGGGCAGGGGACACGGGCAGGGACACGGGCACCTTCCCCCGGTCCCTCCGCCGCTGCCGCCCGGTGCGAGAGCCCAGCGCGGGCGGGGGTGCCGCGGGCGGGACGGACACGCGGGGGGCCCGGGCTCCCCCAGAGC
>NW_005054498.1:772053-777300 GCF_000277835.1 Geospiza fortis | reverse complement strand
AAGGGAAGGGAAGGGAAGGGAAGGGAAGGGAAGGGAAGGGAAGGGAAGGGAAGGGAAGGGAGAAGAGAGAAGAGAGAAGAGATCCTAAGTGGGAAGGGAACCACGAGGATCATTCCAGTCCAGCCCAGAGCCAACAATCCCCCCCTGGTTTGCTCTCCAAACCCTCCTGGAGCTCTGGCAGCCTCGGGGCTGTTCCTGGGCACCTGGGCAGTGCCCAGCACCCTCGGGAGGAAGAACCTTTCCTGATATCCATCCTGACCCTCTGCTGACACAGCGAGCTTGAGGCTGCCCCTGGCTCCGAGGGGACAGAAGCCCAGGGCAGGGAGCCGGGGCAGGGACAGGAGCTGCCCCAGCCTCTTCCTTCCTCCCCTCTGCAGCGCTGGGGCCGTGCTGGGGCAGAGCCCTGCAGGAGCCGGTGTGAGGAGCACACCTGAGGTGTCCTGAGGGCGTCCTGCAGCGCACTGCGACCAGCAGGATGCTCTGGGCAGGGTTTTGGCCACTCTGCATCCCTGCAGCCTCCCACCTGGCTGGGTGTGTGCTGGCCCCAGAGCTGCTGGGCCCTGGCAGAAGTTTCCTGGCCCCTGCTGGTGCCACCTGTACCTCAAACCACCCCCTGTCACCTGCATCTCAGCCCCCTGCGGCAGCCCTGGGCTCTGAGCTCCTGGCAGGACGCGTTTCACAACCCCTGCCTGGTTTGTGTCTCTGTTGCTGTAGATACCGGCAGCTTCTGCCTCGGTGTGTTTGCTTGTTTTTCTCATCTCTGTACGGCCTTGCAGGCACAGAAACTGTAGAAGCACACAAGTTCAGGGTTTCCAAAGGAAGCTGTGGTCTGAGACATGCAAAGAAATGTCAGTGGTGGAGAGTTACACTTGTGGTTAGTGACTGTTTATTTGTTTTGCTAAGTAGAAGCAGGTGTCACCGAGGGTATTTGGGGAAAGAGGAGAAGGGCTGTGCTGCTCAGAGCCTTGAAAGCCTTCTCACCAGCGTTAGCTGTTGTTTTCAGACACAAGCAGCAGAATGCAGGCAACAGAGAGAAGGATCTTCCTTCAGTCTTTCAACACAAAGATTAAAAACCTTTCCGCTTTCTCCTTTCATTTTCATTTTGTGTGTTACAGCTTGAGAGCCTTATTATCAAGGACTGCACAGAGGTGATGGTGAAGCAGTGGCAGAAACCCCAAATGTGTTCACCAGACCCCCTGAAGTGCTCAAGGAGAGCCATCAGAGGTTATTAAAAAGCCTCGGGGTGCTGCTGCAGGATTAAACTACAATTTATGCAGGAAACTTTGTGCATTTCAAGGGTTACTCTCTGCCATTGACTATGGACTATTTTAAAATTTACTGTCTGACAGGGAACTACCAGTGCACTAAAAATTCTTCTCTGGAAAGCTAATGTTTGTATCCCTTGGCTGCCACTGGTTGCTAGCATGATGCTCAGTGTTTGGTGTGTGCTGAAGCTGCCTGGATCCAGGAATCTTTGTCTTCATCACCCTTGAATGCTCCTAAATCCAGGCTGGGGAGTGCTCTGGGATCTGCCCAGGGAGAGCAGACAAGTCTGGCTGCATCTCAGATATTTCATGATGTTCAGGAGAAAATGCCTTGAATTTAATCCAGGTTATTTACATAGTTTCTCTCTCCTTTTTTACTTATTTTTTTTTAATCAGGTTCACATTTTTAACAGGTGCTTTGTGTGAGAGGTTTAATTTCCTGTGTCAGGATGTTGTTTGTAATTACTGTAACCTGGATTTGGGCAGGTTTCTGTTCTTTACCTTATTTGTAATTCCTGTCACCAGGATTTGGGCAGGTTTCTGTTCTTTACCTTATTTGTAATTCCTGTAACCAGGATTTGGGCAGGTTTCCCTTTTTTAATTTATTGTGTTTTATTTATGTAATTACTGCAACTGGTAATTTTATATAATTATTATATAAATATATACATTTATATCAATATTATATAAATAATTTATATAATAACATATTATAAATATAATATATGATAAACATAATATATTGTATATAAGTTATTTTTATATATTGATATATAAAATTAATGTATATAAACATAATATAAATATAATTATTTTAACAATTAAAAGCAGTTCACATTTTTAGTGGGTGCTTTGTGTGAGAGGTTTAATTTCCTGTGTCAGGATGTTGTTTGTAATTACTGTAACCAGGATTTGGACAGGTTTCTGTTCTTTAACTTATTTGTAATTCCTGTAACCAGGATTTGCGCAGCTTTCTCTTTTTTAACTTATTTGTAATTAGTGCAACCAGGATTTGGGCAGGTTTCTGTTCTTTACCTTATTTGTAATTCCTGTCACTGGGATTTGGGCAGGTTTCTCTTTTTTAACTTATTTGTAATTCCTGTAGCCATGATTTGGGCAGATTTCTGTTCTTTACCCCATTTGTGATTCCTGTAGCCATGATTTGGGCAGATTTCTGTTCTTTACCCCATTTGTGATTCCTGTAGCCATGATTTGGGCAGATTTCTGTTCTTTACCCCATTTGTGATTCCTGTAGCCATGATTTGGGCAGATTTCTGTTCTTTACCCCATTTGTGATTCCTGTCACCAGGATTTGGGCAGTTTTCTGTTCTTCACCTCTCCCAGGCAGGACATTTCCTGCTCTGTGCTGTCTCCCCTGTACCTGGGCCCACATCAGGCTGACAGGGCACATTTCCCACTGTGCACAATTTTCAGGGCTAATTTTTCCTCTCAGCTTCACAGATCAGCTTTTGCTCTCCCTTCCTGCCCTCACACACTGTGAGCAATTAACTCCTCTCAAACACCTGGATTTTGCTATTAAAAGTCCACACCAGAGCACCTCTAGATGCATTTTAAAAATCACTCCTTTGAAACGGAACCTCTTATGCATTTTAATATTTACTGGAATTGTTTCCTCGGTGCACAGAGTAGAATTTGGCAAGGTTTGTGTGCAGTTCCCACTTGCACCCTGAGCAGTTTGGCCTCTCTGCTGTGCTCCAGGGGCTTTGAAGCAAGGAGAGCTCCACAGGTGGGTCAGGCTGCAGGGTCAGAGTCTCGTCCTTGAAGACAAACACAGAGATTGGGATTCTTCACTCACTCAGGGCTGTGCAAAGAAATAAAATAAATAGAAAAGGTGAATAAAACCCTTTGAGATGTGACACTGCCTGTGTAGCTCTGGGGGTGCCTCCATGAAAATACTTTGTGAGCTAAAGCTTGAGGGGGGTTTGTGTTTAATTATTTGGGGGATCTGGGTTTGATTATTTGGGTTTGCACCTGGGTTTGCTGTAAGTGCTGATGGGGGCTGGTTTCACCTGCTGAGTTCTTTGTGATATTCACAGAATCACAGAATAATGAGGTTGGAAGAGACCTCTAAGATCATTGAGTCCAACTTTGAATTTATATTATATAATAGAAACATATTATATATTATTAATTTTGGATGGAGGATCTGAAGGAGGGATAGAGATGGAAGCAAGTTTTGATAAAGAAATGAAAGCAAGTCTTGAGATAGAAATGAAAGCAAGTTTTGATATAGAAGAAAAGAATTGCTGAGCCATTAATATAGTGTAATGTAATGTAGTAATGTAGTGTAATGTAATATAGTGTAATAGAATGTACTACATTATATATGATATATGATATATTATTATATTATATTATATATTATTATATTATATTATATATTATTATATATTATTATATTATATTATATATTATTTATATTATAATGGCCAAAGCTGGGAAAGGCTCTGAGCTCTGTCGCTGGAGGCAGAAGGAGAAGGGCAGCAAAAGGGAGAAGAAACAGAGAAATTCCCTTTGCAGGTACAGTTTGTTCAATGTATTTTCCATCTGGGTGGGGAGTTGCTGAGAAGGGGGAGCTGTGCAGGGCCAGTGAGTCTCTGTGGGCACAGCAAAGCCCTGGCTGCGCTGTGAGCAGCTGGTATTGGGCAGAAAAGGGCCAATAAAGAGAGTTTGTCCCCAGTGTCACCCCCTGTCACCCCGGTGGGGCCAGCCCAGCAGGGTTTGTGGCCCTGATAGCCACAGGACGGGGCAGGGCTGTGCCTGCCCGGGGCTGATAAGGCTGATAAGGCTGATAAGGCTGTGGCAGCAGCCCTGGGGTGAGGATGACGCTGCCCAGGGAGGTTCTGGGGCTGTGCTGGGCACAGGGAGGGGGAGCTCGGGGCTGGCAGCACCACGAGGGGAAGGGAGTGATTTCAGGGGGAGCTGCAGCCTGTGGGAAGGAGATGGCTCTGCTGGGGCTCCTCTCCAAGCTGCTGCTCCCTGTTCCCAATTTCCCAGCGCTGCAGTGCTTGGGAAAGGCTGGTTTGTCATCCTGCACTGCTTTTGTAGGAGCAGCAGAGGCACATCCCATCCGGCTTCACCAGGGATTCATCCCATCCTGTAGCCACAGGGATTCATCCTTTCCTGCATCTGTAGGGCTGGGGATGTGCTGAGGGTCAGGGATTCATCCCTTCCTGCACCCCCAGGGCTGCATCCCATCCTGCATTCCCAGAATTGATCCCTACCTGCACCCCCAGGGATTCATCCCATCCTGCACCCACAGGGCTTCATCCCATCTTCCATTTCCAGGGATTCATCTCATCCTGCACCCACAGGGCTGGGGATGTGCTGAGGGTTAGGAATTCATCCCATCCTACACCTGCAGGGATTCATCATATCCTGCATCCCTAGGTTTTACTTACATCCCCAGGGAACAGGGCTGCATCCCTTCCTGCACCCACAGGGATTCATCCCCTCCTGTATCCACAGGGCTGGGGATGTGCTAAGGGCCAGGGCTTCATCCTTTCCTGCACCCCCAGGACTTCATCCCATCCTGTATCCACAGGAATTCATCCCATCCTGCATTCCCAGGGATTCATCCCATCCTGTATCCACAGGGCTGCATCCCTTCTTACATTCCCAGGGATTCACCACACTCTGCATTCCCAGGGATTGATCCCACCTGGAGCAGGAGTGGCCCTGTGTGTCACAGTGTCCTCACAGTGTCACTGTCACCGCTGAGCTCTGCCTGCCAGGCCCAGCTCTGGCCAGGACACAGAGCCATGGGAAGGTCACAGCCAGCAGGGGAAGGGTCCAGGGACCTGTGAGGCTTTGGGCAGCCAGAGGGATGGGTGAGAAAAGGCTCCAGTGGCAGCTGTGGCCCAGTGGCAGAACTGGGGACCTTTCTGGGAATGCTTCATCCATCACTGCTTTGTTTGGCCATTAATTTCCAGTCCATTCCAATTATTTCCAGTCCATTCCA
>NW_005054498.1:760355-771869 GCF_000277835.1 Geospiza fortis | reverse complement strand
CCATTAATTTCCAGTCCATTCCATTAATTTCCAGTTAATTCAATTAATTTCCAGTCCATTCCATTAATTTCCAGTTAATTCAATTAATTTCCAGTCCATTCCATTAATTTCCAGTTAATTCAATTAATTTCCAGTCCATTCCATTAATTTCCAGTCCATTCCATTAATTTCCAGTTCATGCCATTAATTTCCAGTTAATTCCATTAATTTCCAGTCCATGCCATTAATTTCCAGTTTGTAGCCCCTGAGGGAGGCCTCCCCTCCCATCAGCACAGTGAGGGGAGCTGGGCTGTTCCCTCCATCCCCAGGACTGGGGTTGGGAGGATGCTCAGCAGGGTTCAGGAGGAGCATCCCCCTGCCCTGTGCATGTGAAATGGAAATGGAAATGGAAATGAAATGGAAATGGAAATGGAAATGGAAATGGAAAAATGGAAATGGAAATGGAAATGGAAATGGAAATGGAAATGGAAATGGTGGGAGTGGAAAACCCCCCATCCCCAGCAGTGCCTGTGCCCTGCCATCCTCAGGTGTAGTTTCACAAATGCCCTTTGCTCTTCACTGCAGAATTTGGGTCTTTGTCTCATTTTGCAGCACGTGGAAAATAAAAACACAGCAAAAGGCAAGAGCCCAGAAGTGTTTAAGACCCTAAATTGTGATCATTTCCCACACCCAAGGCCAAACTGGTGGGGATTAAAGTGAACCAGAGGGGCAGAGGGGAGGCACCCCCATCCCCCTGCCCAGTGCGTGTAGAATGGAAATGGAAATGGAAATAATGGAAATGGAAATGGAAATGGAAATGGAAATGGAAATGGAAATGGAAGTGGTGGGAATGGAAATGGAAGTGGTGGGAATGGAAATGGTGGGAATGGAAAACCCCATCCCCAGCAGTGCCTGTCCCCTGCCATCCTCAGGTGTCACTTCACAAATGCCCTTTGCTCTTCACTGCAGAATTTGGGTCTCATTTTGCAGCACGTGGAAAATAAAACCACCTGTCCTATCACAGCAGAAGGCAAGAGCCCAGAAGTGTTAAAAACCCAAATTGTGACAATTTCCCACACCCAAGGTCAACTGGTGGGCATTAAAGTGAACCAGAGGGGCAGAGGGGAGGCACCAGCCCTGCTGGAGGAGCACAGGGTGATGCTCTCACCCCATTTTCCTGCTCCCAGGCTCTTTGGGGTGCTTGGGGCTGCTCCTCTGCCAGCCCCCAGCAGTGGATGCAGCAGAAAAAGCCTTCACAACATGAATGAAAGCTCTGACAAAGGGAATGAGGGCAACCATTGTCTCCTTGGCCTTCTCCTCGCAGCGTCTGCGTGTAATGAGACTTTTGGTTATGCTTGTGGCTTCTGTGACAAAGCTGTGATTTAAGGGCTGTCTGCTCCGAGGCAGGGCTGCTCACACAGCCCAAAGTGCTGCTGAGTAATATTTCACCACAAATTGTTGTAACTGGAGCTCGACGACTGCACTGGGAAGGAGGGGGGGGTTGCATTTGATTTATTGGATGACTTAGTGCCATTTGCAGAGTGAGCTTTGTGCTGGGGTGGATTTGCAAATCCAGCAAGTAAAAGTCCATGGGAATGGGGCTGGGGAGGGGAAATCTCCGTGGTTTGCTGCCACCATGTCCAGAGGAGGAGGCCTGGATCTGCAGGGGGCTGCCAGGCAGCTCTGGGGACCAACAGAATGTGTGTGTGTCCATGGAATCACAGAATGGAACCATTAAGGTTGGAAAAAAGTCCAAAATTGAGCCCAACCTTTGATCAAACACCACCTTATCAGCTAAACTGAGCACTGAGTGCCACATCCTGGTGCTCCTTGGACACCTCCAGGGATGGGGACTGCAAACCTCCCCTTCCCATGCCTGGCCACCCTTTCCATGGAGAAATCCATCCTGAATTTCTTCCTGCCTTTCAGCATCAGGTGTAAACCAGCAGTGCTTGCTCCCTCAGCCTTCAAACCCAGCCACAATCCAAGGGATGCTTTCCTAAATTTGAGACTTTTCCTAAACCTAAGGCTTTTCCTAAACCTGACACTTTTCCTAAACCCAAGGCTTTTCCTAAACCCAAGGCTTTTCCTAAACCTGAGACTTTTCCTAAACCCAAGGCTTTTCCTAAACCTGACACTTTCCCTAAACCCAAGGCTTTTCCTAAACCCAAGGCTTTTCCTAAACCTGAGATTTTCCTAAACCTGAGACTTTTCCTAAACCCAAGACTTTTCCTAAACCCAAGGCTTTTCCTAAACCCAAGGCTTTTCCTAAACCCCAGTCCGTGCAGCATCTTTAGGAAGGAGGTGAGGAGGGCAGGCTGCAGCCGGGCTTGCATCACTGTGAGAATTCAGGTCATGTTTACTACAGGCAGCTGGAACACGATGATCTCAGACGGTAACAAGTAACATCTGAGAGGACGAGTTAAAACATTCAAGCTGTTTTGTAAGCACCTACTTTGCTTTCTTTCCAAGCCCAGTTTGGCTATTTGCAAAGGATTCATTTGTCCTCTTTAAGAACCTGGTGTCATCTTGCTGAAATAAGTGAAAAAGGACAAGAGCTCTCCCTGTCCTTTTAATTTCAAATGGAAAAATGGTTTTGTCTTTTTTTTTGTTTGGCTGGGTTTGTGGTTTGTTTTTTTTTGTTTGTTTGTTTGTTTGTTTGGGGTTTTGTTTTGTTTTGTTTTGTTTTTTGGGGTTTTTTTGTTTGTTTTTTGGTTTTTGTTTTTGGGGTTTCTTTTTGGTTGTTGTTTTTTAGGTGTTTTTGTTTTTTTTTTTAAAGGCCCCAAATCAGCAAACAAAACCCCACAGTCCAGCTTCCTTTCTGCTTCAAGGACAGATACCTATGGTCTGAGGGCTCCTGGCCTCTTGCAAGCTGACCTTGTGTAATTTCCTCTATTTACATTTGGCCAGCACTGGCCTCATTGACTACAGGAGTTTATACAAACCCCTTTGGAGAGGAATACCAGGGATTGCTGAGGCACGTCCTGCCCACATTCCCCTATTTACTGTGCTGCTAAAGAGATGTACAGCGCTGCTGAATAAATATCTCCTTATCCTATTTTCTTCTTGCTTTAATGCCTTTGTGCCAGGACAACAGAGAAGGTCACAGGCAATTAATTCAAACCAGGTGGGAAAAATGACTCTTAAAATCCTCCTGTGCAGGGAGACATCTGATAGTGCTCCAGTTAAATGTGCTTTTATTTACATGAACTGAGTGCAGCCTTTGCAATGCCTTTTTTGGGGGGGGTTGTTTTTGAGGAAAGAGTTGCAAATAATGTTTGTTCACTGCTGTAAGCGAGCCAGAGTCGATTTTGGAGGTAGATTATCTTCCCTGGACTTTGGTGCTGGTGTTCCAGCCTGTTTGCATGCAGGGCTCACTTCTGCAGGCAGAATGGAAACGGCTTGTACCTAATGCACATCAGTGTGGTGATGATTCCCTCAGCATCTGCAAACCTAATGCATGCAGTGGGGTTTGGGACCTGGCAGCACTGCTCCTGCCAGGGTCTGGGGACGCTGGACAGGGTGAGCAAATCAATAAATTAGGTTTGAGGGACTGAAAATTGCTCTTTAGCACCACTAATCTGCTATTTAGTGGCTTTTTTGTGGGGGGGGTTTAAGTAGATTTTTCTGATACACGAGTTGCTCAGCCTGGCATGGAGAAAGTATTCAGCAATTCAGCCAGGATAAAATAATTCCATGACCGTGTGCGCCGTGAAGACACGAGGGGAACGCTCCCAAGTGCCACCACTCAGGCACCAGGAGGGGAAAAGGCTCCCTCTAACCGGGGGTGAGGGTTCTCAAGGAGCACCCTTGAGCTCAGCACTCACCCACAGCCTGCAGGCAGCTCCTCCAGAGAGCTGGGATTGCCCAACCCCAGGGAAAGCCACTCCAGGCTGCAGGGGTGGCATGTGACAGCTCCCACTGCAACCCAGCGATGCAGCGCAGGGAGAGAAGTTCCTTTGCTGTGTTTATTATTAAAAAATAAAGAAAAGGGGAAAAAAAAAAACCAAAAAAAAAAGGAAAAAGTTTATTGCAAATCTCAGTGTTTAAGAGTATTTCCAGAGTCCACTTTGTTACAAACAAATCAGTAAATCCTGCTTGTGCTGTGCCCTCACACACACACACTCACCACTCGCTCCCCTGCTCGTGCCACGACGGGAACAGACACGGACTGTGAGGTCAGTGACAAACGGAGCATTTGATCAGGATTGGAAACTTTGTCATTAAAATTAAAAAAAAAAAAAAAAAAAAAAAGAGAAAAAAACCCCAAACTAAATACAGTAGAACCTCGCAAATCTGCAGAACAGGGAGCTTCCACACACACGCAAAACCTGGAGGCCTTAATTCCACTTCCAAGCAGTTGTAATAGCAAAGTGCTGTAGTGAGGTCTCGTATCAATCACAAAGACTTCAACAACCTGACAAGGATAGGCTACAGAACATTTACCAAAACGCTTGAAGTATCATAAATTAACAATAAATTAAAGGTACATCGTAATGCAACGTGGCTGTTTTGTTCACTGATCACCGATTCACACAACTCTGGTTCTCTGTAGGGATCTTCCAGTCCTGGGTGCAACACAGCGAGGTTCTGCTGGCCGTGATAAAGTGCTGAGGCAGAGGAAGGACACGAGACCGCAGGTCCCGGGCAGTGAGGATGAGTTGCTCCAGCCACTTGGTTGCAAGAGTGCCTGTTTCTTTTTTATTTTTTTCTTCTTTTCCTTCTTTTTTTTTTCTTTTTTAAATTTTTCTCTTTTTTTTTTGGACATCTAAGACAGAAAAAAAACAAACCAAGCACCTTCCCAAAAAGAGGTTGTTCTTTTTTTTTTCTTTTTTTTTGTTTTACAGATTGTCCCACATTTCTATGGCTGGTAAAACACAGACAGGTCAGTGTAGCAGTTAATGGATGATGCCACTTCCACTTAAGTACACAGAAATGGTGGTTTGGGGTTTATTTTTCCCCCCAAACCAGAACAGACTTGTTTGATTTGTCCCCCTGAGTTGCCTAGAGGCGAGAAGATGCATATAGGTGGGGTAAGCAAGCTCGTGTCACTGTGAGCAGGAATCTCTCCCATTAAGACTGAATGAACAGCTCCAATGCTGTCTTTTATCCTTCCCTTCGTGCACAGGCTCCACTTCATTTCTCACTGAAGTCAGCAGCAAAAAATAAAAGCCCCTTCAGCTGGCGTTAGGGCAGAGCTGGGGAGGGGGTGCAGCTCAGGCCGGCCCCCCCAGCACCCTGGGGTGGCAAAGACAGGAGAAGGGCCTGGGGGGGCCACAGGCAGCTGGGGCTGCAGCAGAGATTCCCTTGTGCACCTGTGAGCCAAGGTTTGGGTACATTAAGACATCCTGGGCCAAATCCTCCCTGTGGGGTGGGCTGGGTCCAGCAGCCGTGGGCACCAGCTGAGCCTTTTGCATGGCAAGAGATGCTGGATCTGTAATTCTTTTTGTTTTGTTTTTTTTCCTTTTTAAATAACTGGGTTACTTAAGACTTACCTATTAAAAACAGCTACACTTTATGCTGTAAGAGTAATTTTCCCAACAATTTCACAAGCAATACAAGATAGGCATTGGAGAGATTGATGTAAAGACAGCTTTCCGTTATGCAGAAGATCATTTTTCCTCTCCAGTTATTTAAGCTAACCTCCTTTAACAATCTCAGAATAAATTAATAAATACTAGTTAAATTAGAAACAGTACATCAGGTCTGACTATCAACAGAAAACAGTTCTAAGGATCCCAGTTGGGAGAAGAAAAATGATCTTATGAAATATGTGCAGTAAGAACTGGCCATGAAGACACACGGAGCCTTTGATTTCCCAGCATTATGTGACATTCAAGTTAAGATCATTAGCAATGGTTTCTAATTGTCAGCTATCTAGCCTGGCCTCCTCCTCCTCCAAGCTAAAAGGTGAGTCTGTGTCCCTCCAGAAGAAGATTCAGTTGGCTACTGGTGGTGTATGAAATGCTCCAGTTCGTATCATCGGGTCTGAGTGGAATTTGTGGTAAGGGATGGGTGACAGTCAGAGGCTGAGCTGCTTCTGCTGTTGCTGTTGTCAGTATTTATGGATCAGTTGGACTTTTACCTATGCTTGTTATCAGGAAAGCAAGTGTGCATCACATCTTCATGCTAGACAGAAGTTATTCTTATGTGACTATCCGTATTTTCTATGGAGCTTTCCATTGTTGGTTAAAAAAGTTCTGTCTAATATTAAAAAAAAAAAAAATTGTCGGTAGCAACTGTTCACATTTAAAATTTCACATTCCCTTTAGAATGGAGTTTTAAAACGTGGAGCAGAGCTGACATTTCCCCCAGCCTTACACCGAGTACATTAGATGGAGAAGGAACAGGGCTTTTTATACCACGCTGTCAGAGCCTTTTCCTGAATTTTCTGCTTTTCCAATATCCATGTCTATAAAGTCATCTGGTAGTTCTGGTGGTGGCCCTGCCAGGCTCTCCTCCACCTGCTGCTGCTGTTGCTGCTGCTGCTGGTGGTGGTGGCAGAGCCCAGTCTTGCACGGCCTCACCAGGGCCAGGAACACGGCCCCCAGGACCATGCCAGCAGCACAGGAGTAGAAGGCTGAGCTGTAGTTCTTTGTCGTATCCACTAAGACACCTGGAAAAAAAAAACATTTACAGCAGTTAGCCACAGCCCACTCCCCCCCCGCCCTGCCCTGCCCTCCTGTAGGGCTTTAATCTGCATTTTATCTGCGGCCAAAACTCGGTGACAATCGGATGCCACGTTAAAAAAACAAACCCCATTGTGTTCTGGGGTACATAGTGTCACCTCCAGTGCTCCCCTGGGCACTGCAGGGATGCTGAGCCCGAGATGCAGCAGGCATCTGTTTGTTCTGCCAGCCTTCACCTTTCTGCAGAGCGTGGCACAGGCACAGCGAGAGGGATTCGCCTCTGCTTGTGCCTGAAGTGGTGCCAGCTTTGGGTTTCTAACAGGATCAGGGGAGCACTGCAGTATTTCCCTTCCCTCTGAGGTTCCTCAGTGCCTCATCCGTGGGACTCTGCAGAGCTGCATTGCAGTCTTCTGGCTCTGGGAGACTCCCAGTAGTGGTTGCAGGGCTGTGATTAGTGCTGCCAGAATACCTTCTAGACAGAGATCAGCACCCACAGCTGTCAAACACCTCCAAAACAAAACCAAGACCAAAGTCTGTGTTACCTGCGAGGGGTGGTCCAGCCAACCCAGCTAAGCTTTGAATGAAGACATAGACTCCAGCTGCAGAGGACATCCTCTCAATGCCAACCACGTCGTCTTCAGCCAGGAGGGGAATATGTGTGCCCGCCACCGTGCCGAGCATGAACCCAAAATAAACGCTACATATCATCAAGCCCCAGAATCCAGAGGCAAAAGGGAAGGCAACCAAGGCTACAGACAGCAGGATGACGCAGATGAGCTCGATGTAGATCTTGCGGATGGGCTTCTTGTTGAGGAGCCAGCCTGCAAAAATCCTCCCGAAGACCTCGGCGATGGCCATGGCCGACAGGATGTAGGCAGAGTGGTCCTTGCTGATGCCCAGGCTGCGGCTCAGGGGGATGATGTAGAGGGAGGGAGCGAAGAAGCCCAGGGTTGCAAACAGGCCAAAGAATGCATAACAGATAAAGCTATAGTCTCTCATCACAGAGAAGTCCAGTAGTTTGGTTTTTGGTTCTGGAGGGGTGCTGTTATTGTCAACGGGGTTCTGTCCGTGTTGCTTTGGTTCTTCACTTTTCGGCTCTGCTTTGGTTTTTCCAGGCACATTGCTGGGTGAGGTAGTTATATCGACTCCTGAGTCTATGGACTCTATTGAGGTGCATGTTTGTTCGTTTTCAAGCATGTACTTTGTCTCTGTGGACTCCTCTGGAGGCTGTGCTTTCACTTCTGGCTGCTCTCTGATGACGATGGGGCGCAGCAGCGAGCCGCAGGCCGTGATGCCCAGCTGCAGCACCCCGACAGAAAGCATGCTGTACCTCCAGCCAATCTGCTCCTTCAGGGCCGTGATTGCTGAGGGAAGAGGAGAAGTGTAACTGGGAAAGCCTGTAGTCACACCAAGGAACTGAATTTACAGCCAGGGAAGGGAGTGGAGATTCTCCACTGGAGGGTTCCTCTCAAAAAGGCTGAGCAGGGGTCTCTCTACCCAGGGGTCTGGCACCCACCTTCCTCCCCTCTGCTGCAGCAGACAGAAGCTAAAAGCTGTGGCTTTTACCACCTGCTAGCAGATGCCACCCTCTAGGTAAGTTTTTTGAGGTCTCAGCGGGTCTGGGGACAAAGGGGGTGTTGTTCCCAGTGAAGGAGGGCAACCTCAGTGCTTGAGTGTCCTTTCTCAGCTGCCCCCACCCTGAAACCAGCTAGCAGAGGAAGTCTCTCAGCTCTGCTCAAAGGTGCACGTCACTGCCTAATTACCAGCCTTCCTTTGCACCCAAAGCAGCTTTGCAGCGGGGATTAGCCCAGAGCACACGAGCACAGCAGACCACAGAAACCTCCAAGGGCAGAGGTGACAGGGCTGTGACGCCTGGGCACAGCTCCCCAAAAGGCTGGAGCACTTTGGCAGCCCGTGCTGAGCACAAGCCCAGTAACCTTTAGGAGCAGTTCTGGGCACTGTGTGTTTTAAATAGCTGAAGTTTCTCGGGCTTATTTTTAGCCTGCCAGATCTATATAGGGAGCCTGGCGGGCTGCATATCAGCCAGGCATGTCCTGCACTGGCACATGGCACCGGGGGGGCTCGGCAGTGTCACACCCGTCCCTGGCACTGTCACTCTGCCTGCTGGGTGCCACGGGCATGTGAGCAACCACTTGTGGGCACTGAGTTGGCCTCTGGCTGTCTGCTTGGGGAAAGGATTTGTGCCTTTGGCCCTCCCAGCACGTGGGCACCGTACCTGGTGCGAAGGAGAAGACGGCGAAACATTCCCCTGTGGATGCCACCGCTGTGACCAGCGAGCGCCTTTTGTCAAAATACTGTGATAAAATGGTGACAGTCGGGAGGAAGGAGAGGCAGTATCCGAGGCCTGTGAATAAATGCCAAAAATTGCCATAACAACAAGTAAAGGAGGGGGAAACACCGATGCAAGAACACGTTAAGTCGGCTTTCCCGGTGGTCATTACAGTATCATTTCGGCCAACTCAGCAAGTCACCCTGGAAGAAAATCATTGGGGAAACCAGAATGTTATTTTTTTGTAATTTGGAAGGGGGAAAAGAAAAGAAGAAAAAAGAAAAAAGGAGAGTAGAAACCCAAACCAAAAGACCCAGCCTCCCCAACCTGCTAGATAATGCCTTCTGCTCCCAAACAGCCAGTGGGGTCCACTTTGAGGACCTCATCTGCTTAAAGCATTTGAGCCTGTAGCAACTGCTCCCTTAAGCAAGGCAAGCTCCTGGCCATGGACATGAGCAGAACACCCAGGCCAGGCTGGAGAGAGGGAAAAGCATCAGGAGAAGAAACCAGAGACAGAGGGAGCATTAGAGGATTTGATCCCGGGTGCAGCTTTGTTCTTCTCTGAGCTTTGTTCAGCTCATCAGAAGCCACCGGTGCCGCTGCACGAGCTCAGGGCCGAGCCCAGGGCGGTGCCCGGGGTGGCACAGGCACAAAGCCAAGCCTGGGGCCCATCCTCGCTGCGGGATCAGCTCAGGAGGGGCAGCAGCAGGGAGCAGGGGACAGGAGGGTGGCTCACCGGAGACGATGCCGATGGTGACGTACATGTGCACCACGCTGTGGGCGAAGGAGGCGATGACCATGCCAGCGCTGACCAGCAGCCCCCCGGCCATCACCACCAGCCGGTGGCCAAAGCGGTTGCTCAGGACCGTCGACAGAGGAGCTGCACAGGGAGAGAGCTGTGGTCAGCACCCACCTCAGCAACTTCACAGCCACCATCTCCTGCAGAGCTCTGCTCATGCTCCTGCCCAGGTTCCTCGAGGTGCCACCTCCCTGCACAGCGCAGCATCACCCTGGAGCCACGCTGGGGCACAGCTCACAGCGTTTAGGACGTGCTACAAAATCACCAGAAGGCACACGGCAGCCTGGGACAAATCTCCAGCCACATGTCCGGACACCACTGGATTTTAGCAAGGCTCAAGTTATTTCTAATCCTTTTCTAACTGCAGAGTTTGGTTTGAACACTCTGGGTTTTACCCCTTGCTGGTGAGACCTGAACAACTGGGTCAGGCTCAGTGACATGGACCCTGTCCCTGCACCACCCACAGACTCAAAGGGCTCAAAGGGACTGCCAGGCTGAGACAGACATTTCTTGGCATTTGAGGAGCAGCCTCTGAGCTTTATGGCCATGATTTAATTTATAATGGAGCCATTAGAGGCACAAAAGTCACAGGTGCCAGGTCCTTGCATGCTGAGTCAGCAGCAGGACTGCCCCTTGCACCTGGGCCGAGCGCCCGCTCCTCTTACCTGTGAAGGTCTGTACAAACACACATATGGATATTATCCAGGATATCCTGCTGTTGGTTTCATCAAAGCTTTCCATCAGGTCGTTGAAGAAGACTCCAAAGGATTTTATGATGCCGTATGTCAGGGCTTCCACAACAAAGAACGCAAAGGCGACCGTCCAGCCCCATCCTCCGTCAGGCACTTTAGTATAAACGTTTGCAGAGGTGCACGGCATCTTTACAGCTTTGACCGTCATTTTGGATCTGGGAAAAGAGGGGAGAGGCAGCCAGGCATCAGTTTAAACTGAATTCTGCTGGAAGAGGCACAGCCTGGGAGCTGTAGCACCCCTAAGGCACCGTGAGCAGGACCAAGTGTGGGAGCTGGGCTGGTGTTTCTGCCTCTGTCCCTCCGTGGGCTCCTTCCTGCTGCTGCCCTGTGAGCCCAGCACCAGAAACTCCCAGCTCAGCACCGGGGCGAGCTGTTCCCAGCAGCCAAGCCCGGGAGCTGGGAGCTGTCATCTGCCTGGCGGTGCACGGGGGTGGATGGATGCGGTTCGTGAAAGATCCACCGCGGGCTGGGAGCCCCGGGGCACCCATGGTCCCCAGCCTGGCCGGCCCCAGAACGGCAGCTCAGGGCTGCCCACACCTCAGAACCAGGGGTGGGGACACCCCCAATATCACCAGCTCCTCTGCAGCCCTTGGCACCATTACCATCCCCCGGGGCAGGGGGGCTGGATGGGATCACCCCATACGATACAGGGTGTTCTCAGCCCTGCCCCGTGTCACCCGGGGGTGTGGGGGTGGCTTTGGTCCCCCATGGAACTCCCCATGGAACCCCAGCACTGCACAGGGGGGACAGCACCAGAGTCACAGTCGGGGGAGGACACTGTGCTGGGGTCACTGCCACACAGGGGGGACAATGTCAGGGTTACAGTCCTGGGCTTGCTGCCACACCTACAGGGGGGTCTACTGTGCCACAGTCACCGCCACACCTGTGCAGGGGGACAGTGCCAGGGGTGATCACCATATCTGTGTGGGGGGACAGTGCTGGGGTCACTGCCACACCTGTGCAGGGGGACAGTGCCGGGGTCACCGCCACACCTGTGCAGGGCACAGTGCCGGGGTCACCGCCGCACGTGCGCTGCGGGGGACAGTGCCGGGGTCACCGCCGCAC
>NW_005054498.1:759213-759725 GCF_000277835.1 Geospiza fortis | reverse complement strand
AGCCGGGCAGGGCGAGGGGCACGGGCGGGACCCCCGAACTTTGCGGGAAGTGCCTGGAGACCCCCGAGAGAGGGGACGGGGCTGCCGCGAATTCCTGTGTCACTGCAAGGGGGGAAAAAGCAGATCGGGAGAAAGCAGGCTCAGGGAGCAGAAAAAAAAATGATAAGGAAAAACAACCCAGCGAACCCGCAAACCTGGGCGTGTGTTTTGTACATTTAAAGATTAAAAGAAATAATGGTGGTCGGGGAAAAAAATTGAAAATGAAGAAGCCGGAGCGCAGGGGCCCGGCGTGGCCCCCCCTTCCCTGCATCACTTTCCCAACATTTCAGCCCTGATTCCTGCATCGCCGGGGCCGCGGGCTAAAAATACAGGGATGCGGGCGAGGGGAGGTGGGGAAGGAAAACGCTGGAAAAAACGAAAAAATAACGTTAAAAAGCGCCCCAAAAGAAGGGGAAAAAATTTAAAAAAGGGAAACAAAGCCCTCCCCCACCCATGTCCCCCGGAATCCCCGG
>NW_005054498.1:735992-759062 GCF_000277835.1 Geospiza fortis | reverse complement strand
GGCCCGCACCTGCCCCGCACGGGGCGCTCCGGCAGGTGCGGGGTCCGGAGCATCCCCAGGTGCGGGGTCTGGAGCATCCCCCGGGATGCGCGGTCTGGGGTCCGGTGCATCCCCCGGGGTGTGGGGTCCGGGGTATTCCCGGGGTCCGGAGCAACCCCAGGGTGCGGGGTCCGGAGCATCCCCGCGATTCGGGGTCCGGAGCATTCCTGGGGTGCAGGGTCCGGAACATCCCCACGATTCGGGGTCCGGAGCATCCCCTTGATGCAGGGTCCGCATCATCCCCATGATTCAGGGTCCGCATCATCCCCATGATTTGGGGTCCGGAACATCCCCATGATTCGGGGTCCGGAGCATCCCCACGATGCAGGGTCCGCATCATCCCCATGATTCAGGGTCCGCATCATCCCCATGATTTGGGGTCTGGAGCATCCCCGGGGTGTGGGGTCCGGAGCATCCCCACGATGCGGGGTCTGCATCATCCCCGCGATTCGGGGTCCGGAGCATCCCCCATGTGTGGGGTCCGCATCATCCCCGCGATTTGGGGTCCGGAGCATCCCCGGGTGCGGGTGGGATGCGGGGAGGACATGCTGGAGCCCCCTCGCCCCCCGTTTTTTTTGTCCCCTCCGAGGTTTGGGTGCTGCCCATATTTTCCCTAACGAGGAAATATGCCCCTTGTTTGTATTTTCCAGTACAAAACATCTCCTTTAGTTGTGTTTCTAGGGAAAAGCATTGTATTTTTAGGGGAAGCCACTTCCTTTAGTTGCATCTTTAGGGAAAACCTCCTTTCCTTTAGGGAAAATCTGGTTTTGTTGCAATTTTAGGGGAAAAAACATCTCCCTTGGTTGCATTTTTAGGGCAAACATTTTCCTTGCTTGAATTTTTAGGGGGAACCATCTCTCGTGGTTGTATTTTTAGAGGAAAACATCTCCCTTAGTTGCTTTTTTTTTTTTATTTTGGGGGGGGGAACCCCTTCCCTTAGTTGTATTTTTATGGAATACATTTCCTTTAGTTGCATTCCTGGGGAAAAAACATCTCCCTCAGTTAAATTTTTAGGGGGAACTGTCTCTGTCAGTTGCATTTTTGGGGGAAACATCTCCCTTGGCTGTATTTTTTTTTGGGGGGGGGAAATCATCTCCTTTAGCTGGACTTTTAGGGACTTTTAGGGAAAAACATGCTCTTTTGTTGCATTTTTAGGGAAAAACATCTCATTTCGTTGCATTTTTTTAGGGAAAAACATGTCCCTTGGTTGAATTATAAGGGGAAAACATTTGCATTGGTTGCATTTCCTAGGGGAAACCAACTCCTTAGTTGGATTTTTAAGGGAAAACATGTCCTTTATGTAGGGAGCTTAAAAAGTAGGGATTTGTGAGTCAAGCAGAGCAGGAGAGACCAGCTCACCACTTACAGGCATGGGGAAGGAAGGAGCAGGGATTCAGTCATCCTAAAATCACAGAACATCCTGAGCTGCAAGGGACCCACAGGGATCATTGAGTCCAACCCCTGGCTGTGCACAGACACCCCAGAAATCCCCCAGTGTCCTTGAGAGCATTGTCCAAGCTCTCTTGGAGCTCTGGCAGCCTCAGAGCTGCTGCTGCTCCTGCTCTCCGTGTGCTGGGCACAGATGGATGCTGCCAGGAGGATTTGGAGTCTTGCACCATTCCTTGTGGGCCAGTGGCTTCTGCCTGCAGGGAACAGCAGAGGGGTCAGGGCGGGTGGGTGACCGCACTTTTCACCTCTCCTCACCTGGGATCTGCCCCCTGTGCTGGCCCAGGAGCCCACCACAGTGTGCTGGGTTACTGTGGAACCCGCTGCTCCTGGTTCATACCCCTGGAAAAAGCAGCCAGGTTAAAATATCCCTGCACTGCAGGGGCTGCTGTGTTTGGCTTGGCCACAGTCCCTTCTGCTGCTTTTCCCTTCCTTTGTCCCAGTGGGATTGCTGGTGGGACAACACAGCCAAGGGCAGCAGGTAGCTGGGGCAAAATTCTCCAGATTGCCCCAAATGAGGCAAATTGTTGGGAAAGCTGCTGCTGGTTTCTCTTGGCAATGCTGGCCCAACAGCAAGTGCTAGTGCTGTCAGGGGGGTTTCTGCAGTCCTCTCCTGAACCAGCTGAAATCCTTCTGAAATCCATCAGAAATCCATCAGAAATCTGGGTCCTCAGCCATGGGGGTGACCCTGTGTGTCCTTAAGAGCCTCCCATCTCCCTGTCCCGCAGGAAAACCCTTCCTCTGAGGGAGCCTTTGAGGTGGGCGCCCTTTACCCCTGCCCTGCCTTTCAGGGGTACAGATAAAGGGTGACCACCCTTTATGTGGCCCTGCAGAGCCAAGATCCCGTTATCCAAGCTTTTCCTTGGGAATGGGGCACCCTCCCCGTGCTGAAATTCTTCCTGGTAACGACAGTGCGAGTGCTTGTGGGACAACAAAAGAGGTTTGTGCCTCCAGGGGAGAAATAAGGACGCAAATATCTTTGGCATGAAAAACCCCAAAGCGATTTGCTCCTCGGTATTTCTTGTCAGTGCTCTGCATCTGTCTCTGCCTCACCTTGCCATTCCTTTCCTTTGGGCTTTCCAAGAGCAATAAGGCTCTGGGGAGCCAAGGGGGCTGCAGGGGCCCTGTGGGGGGACAGGGATGGTGGTTGTAGCTTCTCCAGCCTCACTGTAAAACCCTTTTTCCCCATATTTTTGGGGAATTTCCCTGCTGCTGGCCTGGCTTGGATCCTTTTCCCTGGCACATCCATCCTGGGTCAGTCCCGTGCCTGGCAGCGCTCACAGCAGGACGTGCCTCTCCATCATCCCAGCAACTCCAGCAGCAGGGCTGGGGTAAAACCCTTTTCCCCCCATATTTTTGGGGTAATTTCTCAAATTTCCCAATTTGCTGCTTGGCTTGGCTGGGATCCTTTTCCCTGGCACATCCATCCTGGGTCAGTCCCGTGCCTGGCAGCGCTCACAGCAGGACGTGCCTCTCCATCATCCCAGCAGCTCCAGCAGCGGGGCTGGGGGCTCTGTGGGGGGACAGGGATGGTGGCTGCAGCCTCTCCAGCCCCACTGTAAAACCCTTTTTCCCCCATATTTTTGGGGATTTTCCCCGCTGGTAGTTTGGCTGGGATCCTTTTCCATCCTGGGTCAGTCCCGTGCCTGGCAGCGCTCACAGCAGGACGTGCCTCTCCATCATCCCAGCAGCTCCAGCAGCAGGGCTGGGGGCTCTGAAATCCCCAGGGAAGCAGAGCAGGAGTGCTGGCTGTGGGCATAAATCAGAGAAATCAGCCAGGAGCTGGGAAAGAGGGCGGGCTGGGCAGAGAGGGGAGCGCGGGCCCCTGGCCGGGTGGCTCCGGCACTTCCAGTTCATTTATTCTGCCGAGGTTTGCCCAGCCCTGCTCGGCATGTGCAATGTTTGCTCTGAAAGACCCAGCAGTGAGATGGGTGAAAAACATTCTCCTGTCCCGGGAGCTGGCAGAAATCCTGGTAAATCTGCAGAAGTATGTTTTTGTCGGTGCTGCTTGTTCTGTGAGGAGAGCTAGTATAAACTATGCCAGCAGAAAACCTTTTTTTCCTGGAATGAAGTCCTGACTGTGTTCAGAGCATTGTCAGCACGGTTGTGCTGGGAATGGAGCTTTGCTGGTAAACATGTCAGCACCAGGGAGGCCCAAGGGGGCAGACACAGAGCTCCTGCCCCATGGGCAGACCCCTCACCAGGTACCTGCTGCCCTTCTCTGCTCAAATTAAAAATCTCTGGAATCTTAAACTGCAAAAAACAAAGCATAGATTTATTTTTCTGCCCCCTGAAAGCCCGTCTGCCCTGCCACCCATTTCCCCAGGCTGTGGTTGGGCATCCCCCAGTGGGGTCAGCACCATGGGGATATGTCCCCATCCCACAGCACTCAGCACAGCTGAGCCATCACTCCTGCTTGCCTGCCTCAGTTTCCCTGACCCCTGCTGGCACAAGGGGTGGCGCTGGGAGCTCCTGGATGACAGCAGGTACCCACTTCAGTCTGAATTGCTCATCCTTTGCTGTGTCCTTTCCTCCCTGCTCCTCGTGGCCGGGATGGGGGATCCTGCTGGGACTTTCAGCAGGGGCACTGGGTGGGTTTGGGCTGGAGATCAGAGCTGGGACCCCCCGGGTGGGTTGTGAGCCCCAGGAGCTGGCAGGGGGTAGCTCAGCACAGCTGGGTGTGCTTCAAAGGGCTGCAGGTTTTTCTGGGCTCCAGCCGCTGCTTTGCTCTGCAGGCAGGCGTGAAAATGTGAAAGAATGTGAAAAATGTGAAAATGATCATGCTGGCCCCAAGATTTGTGAACTTTCTGGTTAATGTGTAATAAATACATGACAGATAATGCCAGCACAGTGAGGGTGACCCCTCCGTGGTGGCACTGCCAGGGGTGCCATCCCAGAGAGGCATCTCCCCTCTTCTCCCCAGGGACGTGCCTGGAGAGGGCTTGGGGCTTTTCTAAACTGGTTTATCTGGTTTGGACTTCTCCAGGCTCCTGTGAGCTGCGTGCCTGGCTTGCAGAAGGCAGGTTGTTTGTTTGTTCAGGGCTGCCCTGGTCCAAGGTGCGTGCTGTGCCACCAGGTGTGCCGTGTCCAGCGCTGCCAACCCCACTCATCCCCAGGCCAGCGATCCCTCCCTGCCACTCCTCCAGCTGCAGCCACCTGGGCAGCATTTCCTGCTTGGCACAGGTGCCACGGTGTTCCTGCCAGCCTGGGGAATCTCTCCTGAGTCATTTGGATTTTTGCAGAAAGAGCTGAAAGTTGGTGGGGTCAGCTCTGGAGGCAGCAAAGCTGCAGGGGAGCAGAGGGGGGATCCCAGGGGGATGTGCACAGCCTGGTCTCACCGGGAATTGGAGCTGGAAAGGGTCAGAGAGGGCTCAGAGGGCAGAGTTGATGCCAGGGATGGCCTCACACTCATGGATGTGGTCTGGATGTGGGCATCCCACAGGCTGTGTTCCACCTCGCCTTCAAACAGCTCTGAGCATCAGGGATCAGCAAGTTTTGTTTGATGCTAATGCATGAATTTGAGCCCTGAAAGACCTTCCCTGTAATTTAGGGAGGAGAGAGTGTCCTTTGAAAATCGTTTGGGTTGTTTTTGTTCGCTGTGTCATCCTGGCATCCCTCCCCAGAGCAAATGGAAGGGACCGAGGTTTGTGGGTTCGGCTGCTTTGAGGTGGGCTGGGTTTTTCTGTGGGGCTGCAGGTGCAGCTGGGGGGGCCCGGGGCACTCTGGGGGTGCAGGGCAGCCCCTCAGGAGTGGGGCTGGGATGGGGCTGCCGGGAGGATGCTTGGAGAGGCTGGGATTTGGCACAGAGAGCAGCTCAGCCTGGGAGGGGCTGGGAGCTGCTGGATGCCAGTGGAGGTGCCAGAGGGCAGGATTAGCTGGTGTGTCTTCCCAGAAAGCCTGAACACCACCTGCCTGAGGAGATCAGCTCCACTTCTGGTGCTTTGCTTTTTGCCAAACCCCAGATCTGGCACAGGGTGATCGATGTCAGTGTGATTGATATCTCTGTTGTGGAGAGTCCCAAAGAGGGAACTGGGATGGGGCTGGGAAGGGGCTGGAATGGCGCTGGGATGGGGTTGGGATGGGGCTGGGATGGGGCTGGGAAGGGGCTGGGATGGGGCTGGGATGGGGCTGGGATGAAGCTGGGATGGAGTTGGGATGAAGCTGGGATGGGGCTGGGATGGGGCTGGGATGAAGCTGGGATGGAGTTGGGATGAAGCTGGGATGGGGCTGGGATGGGGCTGGGATGAAGCTGGGATGGAGTTGGGATGAAGCTGGGATGGGGCTGGGATGGGGCTGGGATGAAGCTGGGATGGAGTTGGGATGAAGCTGGGATGGGGCTGGGATGGGGCTGGGATGAAGCTGGGATGGAGTTGGGATGAAGCTGGGATGGGGCTGGGATGGGGCTGGGATGAAGCTGGGATGGAGTTGGGATGGGGCTGGGATGGGCTGAGCTCCCCCTGACCGCTGTGAAGTTGGTGGCTCAGTTCTGTGCTGTCCTTGGCCCAGCTGGGCTCAGCCCCTGGGCAAGGGGTGCTGGAGCCAAGCAGAGCTGCTGCTCCTTTCAGGTCCCCATCCATGAGGATATCCAAGGAAATTGCAAAGGAATGTTTGTTTTGAAAGTAAAGGCAACTTAGCTGCCATCAAACATGTCCAGAGACCTGATCTGGATTGTTGGAGCTGCGGGGATGCAGAGGGTGCAGAACAGGACCTGAGCTTGTGGCTTTGTTGGGGCAGGGCTGAGCAGCCTTTCCCAGAGCTGAGCCCCCTCCCACAGCTCAGCCCCATTAGCTGATGTACTGAGAGCCTCCAGCCTCCAGAAATTAACACTCTGGGCTATGAATTATGAATGGAGCCACATCTCTGATCACTGCAATGCTCTGCTGACAGCCCAGGAGCTGCTGATCCAAGTGACAGCCCAAAGCTTTTAAAGATGTGAACAGCAAAACCTGGGAATAATTCCCTTTGCAAGCTACAAGCCGCTTGGCCTACAGATGGGGCTCATCCTATTCCCTCTCCTGCCTCCTCCTGTCCTGTTCTTCTCTTCTGATTCCCAGTATTGTCTTCTCTACTCTCCCTCTCTGTGTTAATGGGTGTTGAACTGCTTGGCCATCCCATGGGAGCTGCGTCCCTCCTGCCACGTTCCTGGTACCTCTGGGGACAGCTGGTCCTGGCCATCCCAGCCCAGCCCAGATCCCCACAGCCAGTGCAGAGCTCCTGGTGCAGGACCCAGCAGGATTTTGGCAGATCTCTGCAGCTCCATCCCCCTTTGGCCATAACTTTGTGTTCAAGACATTGTATTCCATATCTCCATCTGCTCCATGGAGCTCTGCCACAGTTCCCTCTCTGCCATCGCTCCTTGGAGGCTTTGTCCTTCAACCTTTCCATCTCTGGAGGCCAAATCCTGCCCTAAGCAGCTGGATGTGCTTAATCCTGACTGTTCCTGGGGGTTTTTGCCTTCTGGATCTGGATTCCTGCCTCCTCACCGCTGGGGCAGCTCCCTCCAGCAGCCGGGCTGTGCTCCTGCTCTGGCAGCTGTGGGGCAGAGGGAGCGAGAACTAAATTCAGACAACAAGCTTCAGACACCTGCCAGTTGTCACAAACGAAGGCAGGGCCCTGTATGAACCCTTTGTGGGGCTGCAGCACTCGGGAGAAAGCCCTTGGTAAGCAGGAGGGAGCAGGGGATGGCAGGAGCGGGGCATGGCAGGAACAGGGCATGGCAGGAGCAGGGGATGGCAGGAGCAGGGGATGGCAGGAGCAGGGGATGGCAGGAGCAGGGGATGGCAGGAGCAGGGGATGGCAGGAGCAGGGGATGGCAGGAGCAGGGGATGGCAGGAGCAGGGGATGGCAGGAGCAGGGGATGGCAGGAGCAGGGGATGGCAGGAGCAGGGGATGGCAGGAGCAGGGGATGGCAGGAGCAGGGGATGGCAGGAGCAGGGGATGGCAGGAGCAGGGGATGGCAGGAGCAGGGGATGGCAGGAGCACAGGAAACCATCCCAGTCTGAGCAGCGGGTGCAGGGAAGGGGCACTCTGCATTCCCATCCTTTCCAGTTGAGCCATTGTGAACCAGGCAGCAGAACAACTTCAAAGGCAAAGCCTTGGTGTCTGAGAACCTGCCCTGCCCTGGTCTCTGCAGAAGCTGCTCTGCCCTGGGCTGGGGTGCAGGAGCACTCCCCTGTCCTGACTATTTTCTTTCCCTTGCACAGGGGATGCTGTAACCAGGTGAAGGATGGGCTGACAGAGCCCCAGCAGTTTCTTCTCCACCCAAGGCTGAGGGGCTCAGCCTGCAGGGAAGGAGCCAGTTTTGGACACAAACATCGCTCGGGCTGCGGCGAGGGGAGAGGAGCTGAGAGGAGCTGCTGCGGATCGAACCCGCTCCTGGAGGGGAAAATACCGCTTTGGTTTGGTGTCTAATTAGATATTTACCAGGAAGGAAGGAAAGATATAAATAGGGTGACAGTGACTTCAAAGGGTGTTTTTTGACTTCTAAGAATAACACCTTTGCTGGCGCCGGTTTCGGGAATATCGGCTGTGCCTGGGTGTGAAAGGCGGAGGAGGTGTCGCAGCTCAGTCGGCAGCCAAGGGAGCAAACCCAGACCCCAGCCCTGCTCCACACCCAGACCCCAGCCCTGCTCCAGCCCCACAGACCAGCTGAGGAAGGGACAGAGCCCCTGGAAAGCTCAGCTGCATCCGCAGGGACACAGCAGGGGCAGTTTGGGGAAGACCGACGGTGCTGCAACGCGGGCAGGAGGGGACGTGTGGCACCATGGGGACCCCACCCCTGTCCCCGTGGGCAGTGCTGGTGCCCACCCTGGTGCTGGTGGGGCTCTGGGCTCCCTGTGTGGTGAGCAGGCAGCCCAACTTCATCATCATCCTGGCTGATGATGTGGGCTGGGGGGATCTGGGCGCCAACTGGGCAGAGACGAAGGAGACCCCGCATTTGGATCAGTTGGCTGCTGAAGGAACAAGGTAATGTCTGTGCCCCTTCCCTGCCCTCACCCTGCACCCCTGGTTGCTCTGTCCTGCAGCACAGGGGAATTCAGCCCTGTGGGACTGGCAGGTGAGGGATTTTTGTTGGTGTGGGTTTGGGTGCATGGGGAGGGCAGCCAGAGCCTGGCGTATTGGGGTGCAGCTCCATCCATCCCTGCTGGAGCCTTCATCTGCCACTCCTCACCCTCATCCACAGAGCAAAAGGGGGAGTGTCCAGGGGAGCAGGGAGGGGCAGGGCACACAGGATGTCATGAGTTGAAGGGTTTTTCATTTTGCAGGTTTGTGGATTTCCACTCAGCTGCCTCCACGTGCTCCCCGTCCCGCGCCTCGCTGCTCACGGGGCGCCTGGGGCTGCGCAACGGGGTCACCCACAACTTTGCCATCTCCTCTCTTGGGGGCCTCCCCCGCAACGAGACCACCCTGGCCGAGGTCCTGAGGGAGGCTGGCTACAGCACAGGGGCCATAGGTAATGCCCAGAGTGCCAGGGGCAGCTGGGGAGGTGCCAGGGGTGCTTGGCTGAAATGCTGGCAGTGAAAGGGAAATCTAAAGGATCACGTGAGAGAGATTTCACACATCCCCCCTGCATTTTGCAATGCCAAGCTTAAAATCTTCCTTTTCAAGGGTGCTGCCGGAAATCCAGACTTCTCCATTTAATCTCTCATTGCTTTATCTCCTGAGGAATGTGCTGGGTGTTCCTTAGCAAACAGGATTGGCTCTGCCATCCTGCATCCCGCACCACGGGCAGTGCTGCTGGCCCGGTGGCTTTGGGCACCCTCCTGTCACTGTGGGTCCCCCTCAGCCTGCACAAACCCTTTGCATCTGCAGCTCCTGCTGTTGTGCTGGCAGACATTCCCTCTGTTTCTCTACTCCCCCCCAGTTTTTGCAGTTTTCCCTCTTGGATCAGCGTGTTTGGTGGGAGCAAGCGCGTGCTGGAGGTCAGGGGATGAAGCTGGGTTTAGGGAGGGCTGAGGGAGCTGTCTGCTCAGAACACAAACACATGAAAGAGCCTTTTAAGGCTGGAAACACTCGCTTTGCACAGCCATGAGATACCTTATGCATTTTTTGCTGGGTTTTCTGCAAAAATAGATGGCATTCTGGAACGGCAGCCAGCACAAACAAGGAACCTTTTTTGTAGGTTGATTAAAGCCCCCAGCGCTGCGGGCACCTTGTGGGTGAGGGCTGCTGGTGGCTGTGCCACCTCTGAAATGATGTTCTGTGGCTTCCATGCAGGCAAATGGCACCTGGGACACCACGGCCACCATCACCCCAACTCCCGTGGTAAGGGCTGTGCCAGAGGGGATGGGCTGAGGGCCCTGTGGCCACCTGGACCCTGCTGACCCTCTCACTTTCCTCTCAGGCTTCGACTACTACTTTGGGATCCCCTACAGCCACGACATGGGCTGCACAGACACGCCTGGCTACAACCTGCCCCCCTGCCCGCCCTGCCCACAGCACAGCACCGCTGCCAGGTACGGGCACGGGGAGCTGGGTGTCTGCAGCAGTGTCCCCTGCCCTGGGCTGTGTCTGCAGCAGTGTCCCCAGCCCTGGGCTGTGTCTGCAGCAGTGTCCCCAGCCCTGGGCTGTGTCTGCAGCAGTGTCCCCTGCCCTGGGCTGTGTCTGCAGCAGTGCCCCCAGCCCTTAGCACTGCCCTGGCCTGTGGTCACCTCCCCTCATGCTCTGTGCACCCCCTTTCCCCCCGTGCCATGGGGACATTGGCACCACTCCCCTTGTTCTCCCTGCCTCCCTTGGCTTTCTGGAAGGCAGGAGATCAGCCAGGCTCTGTGCCTGCTCTGTGACAAGCCTGGGGTGGCTTTTCCCAGCAGGGTGGCGAGGAAGGACTGTTACACAGAGGTTGCCCTGCCTCTCTTGGAGAACGTCACCATCGTCCAGCAGCCCGTGGAGCTCGGCAGCCTGGCCAGGCGCTACGCAGAGGAGGCAGAGAGGTTCATCCAGAGGGCCAGGTGAGGCCACCCACTGTCCCCTGTCTGTCCCCTTAGCTAGGACAGCTCCTGGGTCACTGCAGGGCTCCTCTGCATCACCCTGGTGCAGTGCCAGGGGAGATGGGTGTTGCCCCATGGTTCAGATTTGGGGTGTCCATGGCTTGGCTTCCTGCTGGAGGAGGCACTGAGGCTCTTCTGGTGTCCTCTAAAGGGTTGCGTGTTTTTAAAACCATCGTTTTGGGGCAAAGTCAAAGCCTTTGAGTGGGGCTGTGCCTCCCTCCCGGGGGGAATGTGCACCAAGGTCTGTCCATCCCTGCATCCTGTGGATGGGGTGGCAATGGGGTGGTGGAGGTGCCTCCATGGGGGTGAAGTGCTGGCAGGGGCTGTCAACAGGCGCTGAGTGGTGTCAGGGTGGGACCAGAACAGCACCCAGAGGTGTTTGAACACGCCCCGTGTGTGAGATTGGATCCATTTTGGGGATAAAGCACCCGGAGATCGCTGGGCTTCAGGATCTGCCTCCCCCAGGCTCAGAGCACAGTGCCCGGCTCTGTTTGTCCCTGAGGAGCAAAGTGGCTCCTCCGAACGAGGCCCCCGAGCCCTGCTGACGGCTTGTGTAATTTTAATCCCCATTATTGGCGGATTACGAGCTGTGACTTTGCAAAATGCCTCCCTGCAGAGCGAGGAGAGGAAGCGCTGCCGGGCAGCCCTGCCCGAGCCCATCCCTGCCTGCATCCCGGGATAACGCAGGCCCGGGGAAGGCGGGTCCTGGGGTAAGGTTTGTGTAACACAGGTGAAAGAAGGGCTGGGCAGGGAGCAGCCCATGGGCAAATGGCTCTTTATAAACCTGGGCGCTGTTTTGTTGCATAAAACATGTGGTTTGTCCCTTTGGATACCAAGGGTTGGCCATGGGGTGGCTTGGCCACGTTTGGGATGCTGAGGACAGCCAGGCTCTGGGCTGTGGGGCAGCACCAGCCCCTTCTCCTGCCAAACCCCCACCCCTCTGGACTGCCAGGGCTCTCTGTGGCTGTGAAACCCAGTGTGTAAGCTCCGGGTTAATAGGAAAAACCTTTAAACTCCCAGAAGTGTGCTGGGGTTATCTGTGTTCATGGAGAACAGGATTAGGCAGGTGCCTGCCTTTTCTTCCCTTCCCTTTGATGGCTTATTCCAGTTTTCCCCTGCCTGACTCACTCATTACAGGGCAACAAAAGAACACCGGATTTGCCATCTCGGTGTTTTTTTCACCAGTCAAGGTTGAGCAATGTGTGACAGTGAGACGTGGCACTGCTCAGCACAAGCCAGCGTGGGAGCAAAAGTCAGGGACTGCTGTCTTCAGTTATTGATTAAACGTTCGCCTGATCTTCAGGACAATTCCGAGGTGTCTGTGTGGCAAACGAGAGGGATGTTCAGCCGGGCATCACTGCCACGAGTCCATCTGGATGCTGGGGCCAGGGGAAGCAGCTTTCCCTGCTCCAGGGGCTCTGGCATCCTTTGGGAAGAGGTCTCACAGCGGCCGTTTGCAAGGGGCACATGAGCTCTCCTGACCCCCACGTCCTGCAGGGACAGGCAGGGTGCCAGGGGAGATGCCAAGGGAGATGCCAGGGGAGATAGATGCTGCCCCATGGCTCAGATTTGGGGTGTCCATGGCTTGGCTTCCTGCTGGAGGAGGCACTGAGGCTCTTCTGGTGTCCCCTAAAAGGGTCGTGGTGTTTTTAAAATATCGTTTTTGAGGAAAGCCGGAGCGGGGGTTTTGAGAAAACCCTTCATGGGGCTCCAGCCCCCAGCAGCTCTGGGCAGGATGGGTTTTTTTACTCATTTTCCAGGCCAGGTGGGTGCCGGGCAGAGGAAGGAAGCGCAGACACGCACTGGGCAGGGCCGCAGAGCTGGCAGGAGGCAGAGATGGGGCCGGGCGCGTGCACGGCCGGGACACGGCCCCGGGATCCGGCCCCTCCTCAGCACTGGCCATCCCACCCTTCCCCTCCGAGCTCCCTGAGGAAGAGCAGGCTCGTTGGAGCAGATAAATATAGCTGTAAACAAGCAAACAGGACGTGTCCTGTGCTGGTGCAGGGCAGTGCAGGGTGGTGAATGTGCTGCAGGGCTGGTGGCGCTGCCCGGGCTGTGCTGGGCTGTGTGCGTGCCCTGCTGTGCCACATCCTCTGCCCGCAGCACCACCAGGCTGGGCACCTGCTGGGGAGGGGGAGAAAGGGCCAAAATGGGCCCTCGGAGAGAGGGGAGGGAGGTGTGTGGGTGCAGCAGCAGGGAGAGTTTGGAGATGGAGGAAGGGACAAATCCACCCCAAATGGGGGCACGGTTGACAGCAGGGGCACGGTGGGGAGAGGTTTAAGCAGCAGCAGGGGAGAAATGGCTCAGCTCAGCCAAGCTTCCTCCCTGTAAGGAGAGGGGTGCCTGGAGCTGGGTGATGTACGTGGGGTGGTTTTCCAGAGGCAGGAGTGGAAGGGTTTGTGTCCCCAGGCTCAGCAGTGCCACCACCCCAGTGACCTCCTGGAGGCTGAACACTGTCTGTCTGTCCCCTGTGCAGTGCCAAAGGACAGCCCTTCTTCCTGTACCTGGCTCTGGCCCATATGCACGTCCCGCTGGTGCCCCCGCTGCCCCCCGCCCCGGGCAGGGGCGTCTACGGAGCCTCCCTGGGGGAGATGGATGCGCTGGTGGGACGGGTGAAGGAGGCAGCTGACAGCCTGGGCAGGGGCAGCACGCTGCTCTGGTTCACAGGTACTGCAGGGACGCTGCAGGGCGGGGGGGTGTGGGGTTCTCTGTCCGGGAGAGGAGCAGTGAGAGAGGCAGAGGAAAGAATGATGGAAACAGTTGTGATCTCACTCGCTGCTCCTGTGTTGTGCCAAAGGGGGGTGACACTGGGGGCTGCACCTGGAGGTGGGGGCAGGATCTGTGTTTGTCCCCTGCCCTCAGTGTCCTCTGCCCTCAATATCCCCTGCTTTGATGTCCCCTGTCCTTGGTGTCCCCTGCCTCCATGTCCCCTGCACTCGGTGTCCCCTACCCTCGGTGTCCTCTGCCTTGATGTCCCCTGTCCTCCATGTCCCCTGCTCTCAATGTCCCCTGCCCTCGTCCCCTCCCCTCGATGTCCCCTACCTCAATGTCCCCTGCCCTCGGTGTCCCCCACCCTCGGTGCTCCCACCTCGGTGGGTAAGCCCAAATCCGCTCTGTGTCGCCGAGCAGCCTCCCTAATGAGGATGTCTTGCTCCTGATGACAGGAACCGCTCGGCCGCTCATTAACACCCGGAGCTGGCGGCACCGAGCCCCCCCTGCCCTGCCCTGGCTGCCCTCCAGCCCCTGCAAACAAACTGCTAAAAACCAAAACCCATCAACCCTGCAAACAAACTGCTAAAAACCAAAACCCATCAACCAGCTGCTCCTGCTCGCTGGGGAGGCATCACAGGGGTGGCAGAGAGGGATGGAAGGGTCACTTGTCCTTGCCTACCCCATCACTCTGGGTGTCCCCTGTGATCCTGGTGTCCCTCATGGGGACATTTCTTTCTCTTGCAGGTGACAATGGCCCCTGGGCACAGAAGTGTGAGCTGGCAGGACGCCTAGGGCCATTCGTGGGTGCCTGGCAGAGGCAGAGAGGTAACCTGGCAGCGTGGGGGGGTCCCAGTTCCCGGGGGGCACAGGGGGGGCTGCTCCACAAAGCCCTCATTGCCCACCGAGGGGACACGGGCAGCATTCCATCAACCCCAGCCTCTCCCTGGCTGCTGCCCTGGGCTTGAACACACCCCAGCGCTAATTTTTTTCTTTCAAACAGTCAAATTTCCCCCAAAACTGCTGTGGGGGGGTAAGTTTGGGCCCCCATTACCCCGGAGCTTGGGGTGACTGTGCTGGTTTGGAGATGGGATGTTGCTATCCGCCCCATCAGGGTCTCACAGCCCCCAGAGCAGAGCACCCACCACCCTCCCCACACCCCGGGACTTTGCATTTCTTTCTCTCCACCGTTTTGTTGGGTTTTTATTTTGTTTTGTTTGGGTTTGTTTTTGTTTTTTTTTTTTTTCACCTTTTCCTCTTTTTCCTGCCAAGCCATCTGCTTGGTGGGTTTATTTCGGCCGGGGCAGCCAGAAACATCCATGAGTCAGGCGTTTCCCACTTCTGCTTGTATTACGCGGAGTTAACGTGCCAGTCCCGGGGTCAGCACTGAGGCTCATCCTCCTCCTCTTCCTGACACCCTGGCCACGCCGCCGTGGCCATTCCCTGGGCAAACAGCTCTGGCTCAGTCCCATTCCCAGAGCCCTTCCTTCTCCTGGCCCCGGGGATGGAATCGTAACCTCAGTTTTCTAGTAAACAAACCCCGCTGCCGGCCCCGGGTTGTTGCTCTTGAGCAACCCCCGGTCACAAGCCCGAGCAGATGGTGCAGAACAGGACGAGCAGAACTCAAACCACGGCCCCTTCCCGCCCCTGTGCCCTGCAGAGCCCCTGGCAGGGAGGGAGGAACTAGTATTTAAATTCCATTTTACGCATCCTTTTTTTTTTTTTGTCAAATAATTAAACCATATATCCCTCCATTATCCAAAGCCCTTGTCATCAATACTTTCAATTAACCTTCCTCTGTATTTCCTAGTATCAAAAACAATAACCAACCGTCATCATCACTCCACAACCACCCCCAAACAAACACAGAATTAACCCCAGAACTTACCCCCCCCAAAAAAAACCCAAACAAAAATACAAAACGTGATGATAAATCATCAACCAATCACCCACCAAATTTTACGTTCTTGTAGCTTATAAAAAGCATGACACTGAAGATGTCAAGGTGGCTGCCAAACACACCCAAGGACAAAAGACTCAGTCCTAACCTTACTGTCAGTTTTTGCTGGGTATGTACATGCAAGTATCTGCATGGGGCTGGCAGAGCGCTCCGAGCTGGCTGCAAACACCCCGGGGCCAGGGTGGGTTGGAAATCCCTGTGCTGGTGGCTGCAGGATGTTTGCAGAGCTGGCCTGGGGATGCCAGGCTGGGCTGGCACTGCCAGGGATGCCAGGCTGGGCTGGCACTGCCCAGGGATGCCAGGCTGGGATGCTCAGCCCTCCCAACCCAGGGGATTGTTCCTGGGCAGGGAAAAGCCCCTGAGGGGTGGGAGGGCAGGCAAGACAGGCTGCTCCCTGGCTAAAAAACCCCAAAAAGCCAGAAAACCAACCAAACCTATTTATTTCTATGTTTTCATGTGTTTCCATATGTTTCCATATGTCTCTATATGTTTCTATTTGTTTCTATGTTCCTGTAAGTTCCTATACATTCCCACATGTTCCTACGTTTCTATATTTTCCTAACATGTTTCTATAAATTTCCAACATGTTTCTATACATTTCCAGCATGATTCTATACATTTCCAGCATGATTCTATACATTTCCAGCATGTTTCTGCATGTTACTACATGTTTCTACATGTTTCTATACATTTCCAACATGTTACTACATTTCTGTATGTTTCTAACATGTTTCTATAAATTTCCAACATGATTCTATACATTTCCAGCATGATTCTATAAATTTCCAGCATGTTTCTGCATGCTACTACATGTTTCTACATGTTTCTATACGTTTCCAATATGTTACTACATGTTTCTATATGTTTCTAACATGTTTCTATATGTTTCTAACATGTTTCTATATGTTTCTAACATGTTTCTATATGTTTCTAACATGTTTCTATATGTTTCTAACATGTTTCTATATGTTTCTAACATGTTTCTATATGTTTCTAACATGTTTCTATATGTTTCTAACATGTTTCTATATGTTTCTAACATGTTTCTATATGTTTCTAACATGTTTATATGTTTCTACATGTTTCTACATGTTTCTAACATGTTTCTATACATTTCCAACATGATTCTATACATTTCCAGCATGTTTCTGCATGTTACTACATGTTTCTACATGTTTCTAACATGTTTCTATACGTTTCCAACATGTTACTACATGTTTCTATATGTTTCTAACATGTTTCTATATGTTTCTACATGTTTATATGTTTCTACATGTTTATGTGTTTCTAGCATGTTTCTATACATTTCCAACATGTTTCTATATATTTCCAACATGTTTCTCTATGTTTCTACATGGTTTTTATGTTTCTGCATGTTTCTGTATGTTTCTAACATGTTTCTATATGTTCCACGTTTTTATATGTTTCTGCATGTTTCTATATATTTCTACAAGTTTCTACATGTATCTAGCATGTTTCTATGTGTTTCTAACCAGTTTCTATATGTTTCTACATGTTCCTATATGTTTCTACATGTTTATATGTTTCCAACATGTTTCTATACATTTCCAACATGGTTCTGCATGTTTCTACATGTTTCTATATGTTTCTACACATTTCTATATGTTTCTAAAGGTTTTCATATGTTTCTACAGGTTTCTATATGTTTCTAACATGTTTCTATACATTTCCAACATGTTTCTACATGTTTCTATGTTTCTACATGTGTCTATGTTTCTGCATGTTTCTATATGCTTCCTGTAGCTCCATCTTTTGTTTTAGGGTCCAGCCCTAAATTCCAGGGGTGTTTTCCACTGATTTCAGGTGGTCACTGGAGATGGGAGAGAGCAGGAGATCCGTGTGTGCTGCCCCTTCCTCTGTGCTTCCCACAGCCCCCACAAATTCCTCTCCCACCTTGGGGTCAAAAGTCCAGCAAGGGGAGGGATACTGGGAGAGAGAAAAACATTTAGGGGATGTGATGCTGGGCATGTTTTGAGGCAGGTTGGGGAAGTTCCAGAGCTGGTGTCCCTGTGCTGAGGACCTGCTGTGTGTGTGGTGGGCCCAAGGTTTTCATCCCGCCACGGGAATGCACAGTTCAGCTTTCCTGGAAAGCCTGGAAAGTCCCCACAGCAGCAGGGCTGCATCATCCCCACTCTGGAGAAAATTCCCTGCTTGGGTTTGGGTGTTTCAGCCCTGTTTACTTCCCAAAGTGTTAATGTGACCTCATCCCAGGCTGCTCTGACCTGACCAGAGGTGCTGGGGTGGCTTGGTCAGGAAATATCCGTCTGATGTCCTTCCAGAGCCCCCTGACCATGCCTGGAAAAACCCTGCAAACGCATCCAGGAGCATGAGTTCTTTCATTTATGTGCAGAGATGGGGCTTGATATTAATTGCTGTGGTTTCCTGGGGTGTCTGGGGGAAACCCCAAAACTTTGGGTGGGGAATTTGGGAGTGTGCTCAGTCCGTGCCAGGGTCAGCAACTTTTCCTTGGGCTGGTCCTTGTGGCACCTGTGCCATTGGTGTCCTTGTGGGCAGGGCAGCATTGCCTGGGGGCGTGGATCAGCATGGGGCAGGGACTGGGGAGGCCAGCAGGGCTGGGGATAGCTCAGGGGACAGCCCAGGGGACAGCCGAGGGGACATCCCAGGGGCTCTCTTGGCCGTGCCCCCAGGAAATGGCTCGGGGTGAGCGCCGTTGCCATGTGCACGCTGAAAGGCAGCACACAAAGGCTGCTCCTGGGAAGTTCGCTCGGTGAATCGCCTCGGGATTTTCTCTTTGCCCCATTCCCACCCCTTGCCTCTCCAGCTGCCTGGGGCCCTTTGGGCTGCAGCCAAGGCTGAGGCTCTCCAATCCCCTTCCAGCCCTTTTGATGCTTGGGGCTCTCATTTTGGGGCTCAGCACCCCGATTTTGGCACTCAGCACCCCGATTTTAGTGCTCAGCACCCCGGTTTCTGTGCTCAGCACCCCAATTTTGGTGCTCAGAACCCCGATTTTAGTGCTCAGAACCCCAATTTTGGTGCTTAGCACCCCAATTCTAGTGCTCAGAACCCCGATTTTGGGGCTCAGAACCCAAATTTTGGGGCTCAGCACCCCAATTTTGGTGCTCAGCACCCCAATTTTTGTGCTCAGCCCCCCGATTTTGGTGCTCAGCACCCCAATTTTAGTGCTCAGGACCCCAATTTTGGTGCTCAGCACCCCGGTTTCTGTGCTCAGCACCCCAATTTTGGTGCTCAGAACCCCAATTTTGGTTCTCAGCACCCCGATTTTAGTACTCAGCACCCTGATTTTGGTGCTCAGCACCCCGATTTTAGTACTCAGCACTGCAGGTGGAGGAAGGGACTGGGCAGCATCTCAAACCCAAGGGCAGGGCTGAGTGCTTTGGGTGCTGTCAGGGAGAGGATGGATCAGTTCATTAATTGGCAGGAGGGTTATTAGCAGGATGGCATTTTTAATGAGGTTTCCAGCAGCCAGGGGAGGGGGAGCTGTTGGTGCTGAGCCCTGCAGGGGACAGGAGCCCCTGGAATAATTTCTTCCATCTCCTGCCTGCTCCATTCTCTCACCTGGCATCAGAAGGGGATGGAAATGCAATGGCTCTGGCAGCTGCTGCATTTCTCATCACTCACTGGAGCAGAGAAGCACAACCCAGTGCCCAGCTGAGACCCCTTTCTTTTCCCTTCCCCTTTGAACAGCTCCTGCAGTCCTTCTCCCTTGCCTGGCCCAGTGAAACCACCTCCTTTGGGGTAATTCACACCCCAAATTCTCCTTTGGGGTAATTCACCCCATCTCTGCCTCTGAACTGTCCCTTTCCATGGGGAACTCCGGCCTCAGGAGTTTTTCCAGCATCAGCAGGATGCTGAGCACTGCCCTGTTCTCCTGCAGGTGGGAGCTCAGCCAAGCAAACAACCTGGGAAGGAGGGCACAGGGTGCCAGCCCTGGTGTACTGGCCTGGCCATGTCCCTGCCAGCAGGACGAGCCAGGCTCTCCTCAGGTAAGAGCCCCTCTGGGAGTGGGGTGGCCCCATTTGGAGGTGTGGGAACTCAGCACATCCCTTTGGATGTCCAGAGTTGCCGAGAACCCTGCCGGGGGCTCAGAGACCCTGGCACGCTGCCCAGAACACCTGGGGATTTGATTTTGACCCTTGGAGCAAGTTACCAGCTTTGTATGAGGACGTGAAAGTCACACAGGTTTGAATGGTGTAATAATAAGATATTCACAGGGTGAAAATGTAGATTTTGGGATTTTTGGTATGGGGGTTTTGGGGACAAGATGGAGGAATCAGGGTGTGTCTAGTTCTTCTTCTTTCTTCTTCTTGTTCTCCATTTGCTGCTGTGATGTTGGCACTTGGGGATTGGTTTAGAGTAGAAGTGCACTGTCTAACAGAGGTGATACGTATTGGGAATTAAGAGTAAATATGATATACGTAGTTTGTAGTATAAAATACGATATCGCCTCAGAAGCAGCCAAAGTGCTCGTAGCTGCCCTGCTGAGCAGATCTCGGCTGGGCAGAAAGAAAATTTTATAGATAAGAATTAATAAACAACCTCAAGACCGAAAAGTGAAAAGTCCAAACTCGTTCTTCAGTTGCGCAGACTGAAGCAGAGACATCCTGCACATCTCAGAGCAGCGAATATCAACAGGTACCCGAAAGGAGGGACCCCCCCATCCCCACGCTGCCACCCAGGCCATCACCTGGATTTTGGCAGCAGCTGCCTGCTCTGGTTGTCCCCTGCCTTGTGCCAGGCTGTACTTTTGTCCTCTCCAAGACTGAATGCTTCAGCTGAGAGGAGCTGAAAGGGCTTTTTGTGAGGCTGGAGGGCTGGGGCTCGCAGCCACCACCGGGCTCCGTGTGCTGCTGGATAATTAACAAATGATGATGTTCTCCCTGCCCAGCACGGAGCAGGGGGCAGCTCTGCGGTCTGTGAATGGCTTTGTGTGGAGGAGGGAGTGGTTGTGAGGAGAGGAGTCCCTGCAGGAGGGCAAGGGGAGGGTCTGCACTGCCCCTCTCCCTGCAGCACCTGCAGCCCTTCATGTGCCAGCTGCACCCACCCTTACAGCCCTCCTGGGCAGCAGGTGTGGGGCACAGGCTGGGGCAGGGCAGGGGGAATGTCCCTGTGCGTCCCTGATGGGTCCCCACGGTGCTGGGGTCAGGCTGAGGGGTTTTGGGGTCACTGGGCATTGGGATGTTCTGCCCCCTTTCATCCCTGATGGATCCTCATGATGCTGGGAGTAAGGCTGAGAAGGTTTGGGCTTAGTGGGCATTGGGATGACCTGTCCTCTTTCATCCCTGATGGATCCCCACGGTGCTGGGTCAGGCTGGGAGGGTTTGGGGTTACTGGGAACTGGGATACCCTGTCCCTGTTCATCCCTGATGGGTCCCCATGGTGCTGGGGTCTGGCTGGAGGGGTTTTGGGGTCACTGGGCATTGGGATGTTCTGCCCCCTTTCATCCTTGAGGCACACAGGGTGCTGAGGCTGGGAGGAGTTGCTGGGCATTGGGATGTCCTGTCCCTGTGCATCCCTGATGGGTCCCCATGGTGCTGGGGTCTGGCTGGAGGGGTTATTGGATGTTGGGGTGTCCTGTCCCCATCCCCTTGATGCACACAGGGTGGTGGGGCTGAGGGGTTACTGGGAATTGGGATATCCTGTCCCCATTCATCCCTGATGGGTCCCCATGGGGCTGGGGTCACACTGGGAGGGTTTGGGGGTCACTGGGAATTGGGATGCCCTGTCCCTGTTCGTCCTTGAGGCACACAGGGTGCTGGGGCTGAGGGGTTGCTGGCTCTTGGGAAAGAATGTCCCAGCTGCTGGGAGCAGGTCCTGACTGGTGGGCCCTGGGGCAGTGCTGGCTGTTTCCCAGGTCCCTGAGATGAGCAGGAGACACTCACTCGTTCCACAGCCCCAGGGCAGCTCTGCGTGTTTGCAGGCAGGGGAAGGTCTGAGCCATAACTGAGTCACTGGTGGCTGGTGGAGGGGATGGGGAGCACGTAGCACCCTGTGCTGGCCTCCGCTCCACATCGCCGGGCCGTGGGGCAGAGCTGTGGCCTCCCCTCCACATCCCTGGGCTGTGGGGCAGAGCTGCCACCCCCTCGGGCAGCTGGGGCAGCATGAGCAGGATCAGTGCCCGTCCCAGTCCCATCCCCCTGGCCCTGCCTCCAAGCCCAGGAATTCTGATTCCGGGCCGGGGGGCAGAGCTGTGGCCTCCCCTCCACATCCCTGGGCCGTGGGGCAGAGCTGTGGCCTCCCCTCCACATCCCTGGGCCGTGGGGCAGAGCTGTGGCCTCCCCTCCACATCCCCGGGCCGTGGGGCAGAGCTGTGGCCTCCGCTCCACATCGCCGGGCCATGGGGCAGAGCTGTGGCCTCCCCTCCACATCCCTGGGCTGTGGGGCAGAGCTGCCACCCCCTCGGGCAGCTGGGGCAGCATGAGCAGGATCAGTGCCCGTCCCAGTCCCATCCCCCTGGCCCTGCCTCCAAGCCCAGGAATTCTGATTATCTCCTCCAAGATCTTATCTCCTGCGTTTCCCAGCTCCAGCCTGGCAGGTTGGACAGCTGGGGATCGGGAAATGCAGCAGAGGCAGGTGCAGCGCTCCAGGTGCTCGGGGAGCGGCTGTGTGGGAGTCACAGGAGTCACATTTTGTCCCCCCCGAGCAGAGGCTGGCACTGCCACGGGGCCATGCCAGCTGTGCAGGGCGGTGCTCTGGCACTGCCACCGTGCCCAGCTGTGCAGGGGATGCTCTGGCATCAGGAAGGGGCACCCCCTCTTTGGGAGCAGCACAGGACCAGCCTGGGGGTGTGAGTGATGGGTCATGCTCAGGAAAGTGTCACCAGCCCTGGCCTGAGGTGGGACAGGGAGTGTGGAGGGACACAGAGGGACACGGAGGTGCTCACAGGACTGGTGGCTTTTCTCTGTGCCCCTGTCCCCTCGGGGACAGCCCCACAGGGACATTGAACCCCCCCAGGTGATGGGGAGGGAATGAAGCAGGAGGGGCTGGGAGCCCTGAGCACACAGAGGGATCCCCGGGAAGAGCCAGGGCTGGGCAGGGCAGGGCCTCTCCCATCTGCAGGGATCTCCTCCTCCCCTGGGGTTATGGAAACACCTGGCTGGGGCTCAGAGCCTGCTCAGGACCTGTGAGCGCAGGGGTGAGCGAGGGTGAGCGTGCCTCGGGGCCAGGGAGCTGCAGCCAGCACAGGAACGCTGATGCCTCACCCCAGACCAGCACCTGCACGCTGGGCTCTGCACAAAACTGCCTCAAAACTGCCTCGTCTGCTCTTCTTAATTATGGTTAATTATGGTCAGAGCCACCCACTGCGCTCCTGCCCTTCCCTGCCCCAACCCGAAGTAGGGCAGGGAAGAAGTAGGTCAGGAGGGTGCTGAGGGAGGAGATTGCACCATCCTGGCTGTGCTGGCAGCGTGGGGCTGGGCTGGGCTGGGGGGTGAGGGCAGAGCTGCTGCAGGCCAGGCAGGGCAGGGATCTGTGCCCCATGGTGCCCGGGGTGCCCAGCACCACGGCAGGGCAGGGTTCTGTGCCCCATGGTGCCCGGGGTGCCCAGCACATGGTGGGGCAGGGTTCTGTGCCCCATGGTGCCCGGGGCGCCCAGCACATGGTGGGGCAGGGTTCTGTGCCCCATGGTGCCCGGGGTGCCCAGCACCACAGCAGGGCAGGGTTCTGTGCCCCATGGTGCCCAGGGCGCCCAGCACCATGTCAATCCCACCATGCCAATCCCACCATGTCAATCCCACCATGTCAATCCCACCACAGCAGGGCAGCGCTCCCAGCCCCTCCTGCCCAGGGGGATCAGGATGCCCATTGTCCCACAGGCAGGAGCTGCTGTCCCTGGGCACTGCCAGGCCCTTTTCCATGGTGTTCAGGTGGCAGCAGGATGCTGGAGTGGTTTTATGTGCCAAACCTCTCTTGCCAGGGCAGGGGTTGGCA